>NC_083833.1:5808413-6017318 GCF_015708825.2 Lethenteron reissneri | reverse complement strand
CACACCACCACCACCCACCACCACCCACCACCACCACCACCCACCCTCCCTCCTCTGTGGGCTTCACGAGAAAGGAGGTGGTGGTTGGGGGGCGGTACACGCAGGCGAGCGAGAGAGGTGGGGACGAGGGGTCTTGAGTGCAGGAGGAGAAGCGGGGGTGGAGCGGAGAGAGGTAGCGGGAGGTTGTTGAGGTCTTTGGCCTGGGGAAGACAGCCAGTGGGGGGGGGTCGATGGAGGTTTTGACAAGAGACACGTGGACGTGGGGCGCTCCTTCGATTTCTCGGGAGTGTGTGGTGTGTGTGGTGTGGAGTGTGTGTGTGTGGTGTGGTGTGGTGTGTGGTGTGTGTGGTGTGTGTGTGTGGTTGTGTGTGGTGTGTGGGGTTGTGTGTGGTGTGTGTGTGGTTGTGTGTTGTGTGGAGTGTGTGTGGTGTGTGTGGTGTGTGTGTGTGGTGTGTGTGTGGTGTGGTGTGTGTGGGGTGTGTGTGTGGTGTGTGTGGTGTGTGTGTGGTGTGTGTGTGTGGTGTGTGTGGTGTGTGTGTGGGTGTGTGTGTGGTGTGTGTGTGGCGTGTGTGGGGTTGGTGTGGTGTGTGGTGTGTGTGTGGTGTGTATGTGGTGTGTGTGTGATGTGTGTGGTGTGTGGTGTGGTGTGTGTAGTGTGTGGGGTGTGTGTGGCGTGTGTGTTGTGTGTGTGGTGAGTGTGGTGTGTGTGGTGTGTGTGGTGTGTGGTGTGTGTGTGGAGTGTGTGTGGTGTGTTGTGTGTGGTGTGTGTGGTGTGTGTTATGTGTGTGGTGTGTGTAGTGTGTGGGGTGTGTGTGGCGTGTGTGGGGTGTGTGTGGTGTGTGTGTGTGGTGTGTGGGGTGTGTGTTGTGTGTCTATTTTTATACTTTTTGCATTGTGTACAGTCTGGAAGCTACCCACATGCCAAATTTCAAGTTTGTGGCATATCGGGAAAGTTTGCTAAACATTTCGAACAGACACACATAATCACAAATTTCCCTTTTATATATATAGATTAGTAATCAGTTATTTAGCACGCGTTCCCTCTATAAATACTTGTAAGATGTATTACTTAATAATACGCTACCAGGCCGCACTAAGTATGTGGCTGTCGGAGCGGTTAAAATAATTAGTATTTCTCTCAATTTCAATGGATTCTTGAATAAGAATTAGTAATCCTTAGTTTTACACACGCATCAACGTTATGAAAATCAATTGAGTGTCCTTGTTGGCAAGCATGCCTCTGCAACTGCCGACAGTTGTGTATTTGATATTTATTTGAGAGTATTTAGCATTTATTTGGTGTTCTTTTAGTCTTACGCTAATGTTACGTCCCGTCTGTCCAATGCAGCATCTGCCACATAAGAAATTAATCCGATACACACCTTCTGTTGATAACTTCGTAAATTCATCTTTAGTACAAGAATCGCATATTCTTGGTTCTTTCGGTAAAGTCACGTAGAAGGGAAATAATAAAATAAAAATAAAAATATCTAAAATATTATTCTCACGACGTTTTTTTTGTTCAAATTTTCTTGCTGTGGATTTCACACCTGATGATGATTGCTTCTGTTGCAGCCGAAACGTCGTGAGAATTGTATTGTTTGATATTTTTATTATTTTATTGTTTCCCTTCTACGTGACTTTACCGAAACAACCAAGAATATTAATCCCTGCAGTCACGAAAGCTTTAAATCGAAATTTGACAAGATACTCGTTTTTTTAGTTTGTGTACAGTGCCCAGTCGTACTTAGATTTTTAGTTTTCCAAAACTCGAGCTCATTTATAAGCTACTCACGCAATATATGGTATGTTAGTTGTTTTAATAACCTGATCGCTTCAAGCAGTATTGCTGTTCGATCTTGGTTTGGCATTGAATGCTCTGTTAATTTGAGCATCGTTGTAGCCATTTAATCGTAACGCTTCTTTAACATGTTTAATCTCTCTCCTCAGACTTTCACCATCTGACACTGTTTTAGCCCGATGTATGGGCGTCTTGATGAGAGAGGATTTCTGTGCGGGGTGATGATGCGAATCTGCATTCAGATAGGCATCAGTGTGTGTTCCCTTTCGATAAACGCTTTGTGTTATTTGACCATTTAGGCCGCGTCCGAGCAAAATTTCCAGGAATGGGAGTGTGTTGTTCACTTCCATTTCCATGGTGAACTGCATGGCTGGGTTTTGCGAATTGAGATTATTTAGAAATCCATTAAGTGTATCTTTACCATGTGGCCAGACAACCACAGTGGCAACCACATATCTAAACCAAAAAGATGGTTTTAATGTACTTGAAGCAAGTGCTCTTGTTTCAAAGTTTTCCAAGTACAGATTCGTAATAGGAGGAGACAAAGGAGAGCCCATTGCTGCCCCTTCCTTTTGTTTAAAGTAATCACCTCTCCGTAATAAATGTGTTATTTAGACATTGGGCAGCTAGTTTATATTTTGGTAAACCTGTCTTATTTATTCGGGGTTCGAGTAATTTAAGTGACTCGTTAATCGGAACCTTTGTAAATAGAGAAATTACATCAAAGCTCACCAGAGTATCATCAGGGTTAGATTTAATATATTTAATCACATTCACACGATGTTCTGAATTTCTTATGAATGAAGATGTCCTACCGATGCAGGGCTGTATTTGTTTAGTCACATATTTAGCTCATTTATATATGGCAGAGCCTATTGTACTTACTATGGGTCGTAATGGGATACCGATTTTATGAATCTTTGGTAGCCCCGTACAGTCGAGATGGTTTTGAGGCCCTTGGCTTAATTTGGTATTTCTCAGCCTCGGGAATTAATAAATGTGCGATGATTGCAGTAGTCTTACGCTCTAAAAAATTAGTTGAATCTCGTTTAATTTTAATATAGGTTCTTTCCTCCAGTAGATCTTTAATTCAATTATCATAACCCGCTCGTGACATCGTCACAGTCGTGCGGCCTTTATCAGCCGACAGAATTCGGAAATATTTATTTGATCGAAGCTCTCTTGATGCCGCTGGTTCGCTGAAGCTAACAATTATTTTTGCTACTTTGCTATTCAGTTTAACACGTAGCAGGCTTTCGCGACCAATATTATTCATAATCAACGTTTTTGGGTTTAGATCGCGTTATTTATAAATGTGTGGTAACCCTCCACCACCCTCCACCCATGCAAAGTGGCGTACTCACTTTATCTACCCCTCAGGAATAATGGGGTTAAGTAAACCCCCTGGCTCTTCCACTGAGCCACCTGGCTGGATTAGTTTGTTGTGAAGGAGAGCATCGAGTGGCATTGGGAGAATGATTTTAATGAACGCCTGCAAATGCCAGTGAAGTGTATTTCGACAACAAACGGCAACTATTAAAGTTGTGACAGATAAGAGTTAACACTTTTTGTTGTATTCAATTGAACAATGTTACGAGAGCTTGGGTAGAAGAGAACGCTGGATGGGGGGGGGGGGTTACAGAGTGCAGCGGCGTGTGAGACATCGCAGAGAGGGAGGAAGTAATGTGGTGTGTGGGTTAGTGAGTGTGTGGGTTAGTGAGTGAGTGTGTGGGTGAGTGTGTGAGTGAGTAAGTGTGTGGGTTAGTGAGTGTGTGGGTTAGTGAGTGAGTGTGTGGGTGAGTAAGTGTGTGGGTTAGTGAGTGTGTGGGTTAGTGAGTGTGTGGGTTAGTGAGTGAGTGAGTGTGTGGGTGAGTGTGTGGGTTAGTGAGTGTGTGGGTGAGTGTGTGGGTGAGTGTGTGGGTTAGTGGGTGTGTGGGTTAGTGAGTGTGTGGGTTAGTGAGTGTGTGGGTTAGTGTGTGGGTGAGTGTGTGGGTGAGTTTGTGAGTGATTAAGTGCGTGGGTTAGTGAGTGTGTGGGTTAGTGAGTGTGTTGGTTAGTGAGTGTGTGGGTTACTGAGTGTGTGGGTTAGTGAGTGTGTGAGTGAGTGTGTGAGTTCGTGAGTGTGTGGGTTAGTGAGTGTGTGGGTTAGTGAGTGTGTAGGTTAGTGAGTGTGTGGGTTAGTGTGTGGGTGAGTGTGTGGGTTAGTGAGTGTGTGGGTGAGTGTGTGGGTTAGTGAGTGTGTGGGTTAGTGAGTGTGTGGGTTAGTGTGTGGGTGAGTGTGTGGGTTAGTGAGTGTGTGGGTGAGTGTGTGGGTTAGTGAGTGTGTGGGTTAGTGAGTGTGTAGGTTAGTGAGTGTGTGGGTTAGTGTGTGGGTGAGTGTGTGGGTTAGTGAGTGTGTGGGTGAGTGTGTGGGTTAGTGAGTGTGTGGGTTAGTGAGCGTGTGGGTTAGTGTGTGGGTGAGTGAGTGGGTTAGTGAGTATGTGGGTGAGTGTGTGGGTTAGTGAGTGTGTGGGTTAGTGAGTGTGTGGGTTAGTGAGTGTGTAGGTTAGTGAGTGTGTGGGTTAGTGTGTGGGTGAGTGAGTGGGTTAGTGAGTATGTGGGTGAGTGTGTGGGTTAGTGAGTGTGTGGGTTAGTGAGTGTGTGGGTTAGTGAGTGTGTAGGTTAGTGAGTGTGTGGGTTAGTGTGTGGGTGAGTGTGTGGGTTAGTGAGTGTGTGGGTGAGTGTGTGGGTTAGTGAGTGTGTGGGTTAGTGAGTGTGTGGGTTAGTGAGTGTGTGGGTTAGTGTGTGGGTGAGTGAGTGGGTTAGTGAGTATGTGGGTGAGTGTGTGGGTTAGTGAGTGTGTGGGTTAGTGAGTGTGTGGGTTAGTGAGCGTGTGGGTTAGTGAGTGTGTGGGTACGTTGAGGGGCAGAGTGTATGGTGCAGTCATTGAGTGGGTGAGCGTGTCGGTGAGTGTGTAAGTGTGTGCGTGAGCCTGTGAGTGTGTGGGTTAGTGAGTGTGTGGGTTAGTGAGTGTGTGGGTTAGTGAGCGTGTGGGTTAGTGAGTGTGTGGGTACGTTGAGGGGCAGAGTGTATGGTGCAGTCATTGAGTGGGTGAGCGTGTCGGTGAGTGTGTAAGTGTGTGCGTGAGTGTTTGGGTTAGTGTGTGGGTGAGTGAGTGGGTTAGTGAGTATGTGGGTGAGTGTGTGGGTTAGTGAGTGTGTGGGTTAGTGAGTGTGTGAGTTAGTGAGCGTGTGGGTTAGTGAGTGTGTGGGTACGTTGAGGGGCAGAGTGTATGGTGAAGTCATTGAGTGGGTGAGCGTGTCGGTGAGTGTGTAAGTGTGTGCGTGAGCCTGTGAGTGTGTCGGTGAGTGTGTAAGTGTGTGCGTGAGCCTGTGAGTGTGTGGGTTAGTGTGTGGGTAAGTGATTGAGTGAGTGAGTATGTGGGTGAGTTGGTGGGTGATTGAATGAGTGAGTGTGTGGATGAGTGGGTGAGTGTGTGGGTGAGTTGGTGGGTGATTGAGTGAGTATGTAGGTGAGTGAGTGGGTGAGTTTGTGGGTAATTGACTGAGTGGGTGGGTAAGTGAGCGGGTGAGTGTGTGAGTGAGTTGGTGGGTGGTTGAGTGAGTGTGTGGGTGAGTTGATGGGGAATTGAGTGAATGAGTGTGTGGCTGAGTTGGTGAGTGATTGACTGAGTGAGTTGGTGGGTGGTTGAGTGTATGGCTGAGTTGGTGGGTGATTGACTGGGTGAGTTGGTGGGTGGTTGAGTGAGTGAATGAGTTATATTTTTACACACTGCAGCAGGTACTCACTCAGCCTTAAACTCGAAACAGCACCTGGTGTGGTGTGCAAAGAGCCAGCACTGGGGAGACAAAGGCGGCCGGGCTTGGTTCTGGCCACCTCACCCCCCTCGTGTGCCGTGCAAAGTCTTAGAAGTGCCCGCTCGTAGCATTCGCCCCAACACTCTGTTCATGCGGAACAGGGGAACCTTAAATTTCGATTTAAAGCTTTCGTGACTGCAGGGATTCATCTTCTTGGTTCTTTCGGTAAAGCCACGTAGAATGGAAATAATAAAATAAATATAAATAAAACATAATAAAATAATGCTCACGACGTTTCGCCTGCAACGCAAGACGCTGTCTTCTCGACAGACCTGTTCTCCACCTGAGGACGGCTGCTTGCGTTGTGGCCGAAACTTCGTGATAATTATTTTATTATGTTTTATTTTTTTATCATTTCCATTCTACGTGACTTTACCGAAAGAACCAAGAAGACAGGGGAACCTTGTTTTTGTGGTGTGCATCGGAACCTGTGTGTGTATGTGTATGTGCGTGCGGCTTATTGCTTCATACTCGCTAATGCCACTTTGCCCGTGATGAGAAACATTGGGTTACGTCACGGAAATGTCAATGCGGCGTTAACGCGGCAACGTCACCAGCGAAACGTCGTTAACTGACTTTGTAAATTGTCGTGCGTTTACTCTCCAACAGAGGTCGAAATCGGGTACCCGATACCCGTACCCTACCCAATACCCGAGTACCCGTTTGCGACCCTGGTGCGGCCGGTTACGGGTACGGGTAGGCCGTGAGTCACTGGTGAGTCACCGTTTGTCACTCATTTCGGGTAGGGTACGGGTACGGATAGGGAACGGGTACCCGTACTTTGAGATTTGAAGCTTTCGTGACTGCAAGGATTCATATTCTTAGGTTTTTTCGGTAAAGTCACGTAGGTAAAACCAGGCCGGGTACGGGTGCGGGTACCCATTTGCGACCCTGGTGCGGCCGGGTACCGGTACGGGTAAGGAATCAAAACCCGTTTGCGACCTCTGCTCTCCAACACGCCGGCGTGCTGAAGCGGCTACGTGACAAACCTTACTCGTTGGCTGCATCGGGTGGCGGCGGGTTGACGACACATTTATATTTACTGCGATCTAACCCAAACAAATACTTCGTCGTGGATGGTATTGCTGCGCGAAAGCTTACTGCGCATTAAACTGAACCCTGGCCCCAACAGCCTGTTGAGGCTATGCAGGGAAGGGAGAAGCTTTGTCTTTCAAGTTCAAGTTCATTTATTAGGTATAGCCATGTGAGGCATTCGGCTCTTAAATCAGGTGCAACCGCAACAAACAAAAAACAAAAACATGAACAAGAAAACATTTTAAAATGACTAAGTGCAAACAGAAAATCCAAGAAAAGACAGCAAAATATTGCAGAAAAAAAGCACCGTACACCAACGGTGTGTGCAAAAATCCCAGTGGGATGCAAGTCAAACAACAACAACAACCACAAGACAACTTAGATTAAGGCCATCAGTCTAACTCTGTACTACAACAAACAAACATGGCCAAACCAAAAATCTTTTCGAAAATCACCAAAATAAAGCCATTAAAGCAATGAAACAGTGATCATAGGAACTGTGACCGAATTTTCACAATAAACGACACGTACTACCAAACTCTGCAGCCATAGCTGGCCGCATGAGTCACTCCACAACAGCAGGAGCATCAGTCGGAGTATCAACATTTTTCAACGCACGCATCCATATACGCAGCATATGCGCGTGCACTTGCAAGAAAAGTGCAACCACTTTGTAATGAAACAAAAATTGCATCCACTCGCTCTGGTTATATGTAAATAGTTTACTTCCTGTGTTTTTGTCTTCCTTCGCCCGCCTTTGCCACTTGTTCTGAAGTGGCCTTTCATTTCACGGGGACGGCATTTCTGTAGCAATCCTCGGAGCCGCCATCTGCCCGCGACACGAAGTTATTTGCCGACGAAACCCATCCTCGCTCAAAGCACCACGCTCGCAAGAAGCTACTTGGAGACACGCGATCACATCTCGCGGTAGATGAAATGTAATATGGACCATTTCATAGAGACGTGGTATTATCAGCATCATCATCACGATCAATGGGCAGATATTTCGCCATTCGTATCCACTTTTACGGGTCTGTCTTGTGCCAATGTGCTCAAGCAGTAGGGCGTCTTTCTGCCACCAATATCTCGGCCACTGTTTGCAATGCGTCTAAGTGTTTCAACAATATCCACCACAGGACTTAAATTTCGATTTAAAGCTTTCGTGACTGCAGGGATTCATCTTCTTGGTTCTTTCGGTAAAGTCACGTAGAAGGGAAGTAATAAAATAATAAATAATAAAACATAATAAAATTATTCTCACGACGTTTCGGCCACAACGCAAGCGTCGTGAGAATAATTTTATTATGTTTTATTTTTATTATTTTATTACTTCCCTTCTACGTGACTTTACCGAAAGAACCAAGAAGACACCACAGACTTTTGACAGGCCTCTTTGTCCAGCCAATTCTGGATGAAAGCCACCCCCGTGTTGGGTCAGAGTTGGCCATACATCACCACGGAATTCAGGGCGGGTTGTTAATGTGGGGGAGGAGGAGGGGGGGGGGGTCACATGACGTCACAGAATCTCGGGGTCAAGTGTTGTCAGTGAGCACCTATTATGGCTGTCAAAAGAGCTCGCGAACAAACACCTCGTATTATTCAGTAATACATCTTGCAATTGGAATTCCTTATAGAGGAAACGCATACCAATTAATTCATTACTGATATATTATGTAATTACAATAACCCCCCCCCCTCGTTCGAGTGATCTCTGCACGTGATTGGGTTCAGTGATGACGTCGTCCTGCTGGAATTACCAGCGAAACGTCGTACTACTCAAATTCTAAATGTTGTGGATTTACTCTCCAACACGCCGGTGGGCTGAAGCAGTCACTAATTGGCGCGTTTGGTTCACGTGACAAATGCCCTTACTAATAGGCTGTGTCGGGTGGTGGAGGGTTACGACACAACATTTATATTTCGATTTAATGCTTTCGTGACCGCAGGGATTCATCTTCTTGGTTCTTTCGGTAAAGTCACGTAAAATGGAAATAATAACATAATAAAAAAATTTCAACAAATAAAACATAATCAAATATGTATTTCCATTTTACGTGACTTTACCGAAAGAACCAAAAAGACAACATTTAGACTTACGCGATCTAACTAACTAAAAAAAAAATCCTCAACGCGGCAGATCTCGCCTGGGTGTGATGTTCCACGAAGCTCGCGGTCCACCCCGAACCGCGTGCACTGCACGAACCACGGCATTAGGTGCGCGGATAGCATTTGCACAAATGGAAACTAAAATAAACTCAACTCAACTCTCCAGTAGTGGTGCGACCAGGGCCGGATCAAGGCGTGGGGGGCTTTAGGGGCTTCAGCCCAGAGAGAACCTCTGCCAGCTGGAAGCAGTCTCCAGAGATTGAGTGGAAAAGTGATTTCATTTGCGAACGCGGAATTTAATTTGTTGTTAGCCTCGTAAAAAAATCAATTATATTTTTCTTTTAACTTTATTTTCCTTTTGGAAAATATTACTGGGGGGCCCCTCACAGTACCTGCAGGCCCGGGGCCTACACAATATGAACCCGGCCCTTGGGTGCGACTGTGGTCATCCAGAACAGACCGGACACGATTTAAACGACGCGATGCCATATTCAAGAAGCAGAAGAAGATTGCTGTTACAACGCGCACAAGGGTGGTACGGAGTAGCACCCCATTCCCAGACGTTTTCGTCTCGCCAGCGGTGATGCTCTCACAGAGCGAATCAGCTTCTCAACACCGAGCTGATAGGGCCTAGCGGAGACCTCAGGGCCCGATTTAAAGCTTTCGTGACTGCAGGGATTCATCTTCTTGGTTCTTTCGGTAAAGTCACGTAGAATGAAAATAATAAAATAATAAAAATGAAACATAATAAAATAATTCTCACGACGTTTCGGCCACAACGCAAGCAGCCGTCCTCAGGTGAAGAGCAGGTCTGTCGGGGAGCTTCAGACGCTGTCTTTCCGACGGACCTGTTCTCCACCTGAGGACGGCTGCTTGCGTTGTGGCCGAAACGTCGTGAGAATTATTTTACTATATTTTATTTGTATTATTTTATTATTTCCATTCTACGTGATGACTTTACCGAAAGAACCAAAAAGATGCACCTCAGGGCCCGTTCAGAGATGACTCTTTGCCAACGATGTTAACAGCGGAAGGGGACTCGAACAGAGGTTGCTGGATTCATAGCACGGCACTCAAATGCCTCGCCATTCCAGCGTGTCGCGTGTGAACGCGCACGACAATTTTGATTTAGTCGTCCCCTACGCAATAAGGCATACCAACAGCATTCCAATTCGCTTGCCTTGAGCAGACGTTCATTAAACCATCGCAATTCCGCTTGAGTTATTCCAATACCAACAACAACAACAACAAAAAATCACATCGGGCCGCGTGATTGTGTTCAGGCGTACGAAGAGCAGCTCACAATCCGAGAGGGGGGGGAGCTATGAGTTCAACTCCTGGTTGGGGGTGTTTGGGGGGTTTGCCCCCCCCCCCCGCCCCCCCCAGTCATCTCTTCCTATTTCTAGCGATCATCCCTCACTCCACGGGTGGCAGCGGGGCGGGGGAAGAAGCCGATTCAACGAGTAGCATTCTGTGGGGGGATGTCTCTCTGTGTCTCTCTGTGTCTGTCTCCGCCTCTCTCTGTCTCTCTCCGCCTCTCTCTGTCTCTCTCTGTCTCTCTGCCTCTCTCTGTCTCTCGCTGTCTCTGACTCTCTCTCTGTCTGTCTCTGTCTCTCTCTGTCTCTCTCTGTCTATCTGCCTCTCTCTGTCTCTCGCTGTCTCTGACTCTCTCTGTCTGTCTCTGTCTCTCTCTGTCTCTCTCTGTCTATCTGCCTCTCTCTGTCTCTCGCTGTCTCTGACTCTCTCTGTCTGTCTCTGTCTCTCTCTGTCTCTCTCTGTCTATCTGCCTCTCTCTGTCTCTCGCTGTCTCTGACTCTCTCTGTCTGTCTCTGTCTCTTTCTGTCTCTCTCTGTCTATCTGCCTCTCTCTGTCTCTCGCTGTCTCTGACTCTCTCTGTCTGTCTCTGTCTCTCTCTGTCTCTCTCTGTCTATCTGCCTCTCTCTGTCTCTCGCTGTCTCTGACTCTCTCTGTCTGTCTCTGTCTCTCTCTGTCTCTCTCTGTCTATCTGCCTCTCTCTGTCTCTCGCTGTCTCTGACTCTCTCTGTCTCTGTCTCTCTTTGTCTGTCTCTGTCTATCTCTGTCTGTCTGTCTCTGTCTCTCTCCCTCTCTCTTTCTCCCTCTCTCTCAAAATCTCGATGCGATCATCGCGTATCGCCAAGGCCACCGCGAAGGCCACGAGGAGGGGCTTAGAGGAAGCGACATTCACGCGAGAGATCTTCAGGGAGCGGTGGTGCAGCGGTTAGCGCTACGCTGCGCTACGAACCCGGCGACCCGAGTTTGATTTCCGCTCACGGCCAACACCGGTGGCGATTGTTGGAACCGATGATAGGCCTCCTCTCGGTCAACTCAGCCTCAAAATGAGTACCTGGTGCTGTGTGTCGCCACTGGGGAGACAAAGGCGGCCGGGCGTGGTGTTGGCCACCCACCCCCTCGTGTGCCGTGTCGGTCTTTATAGGTGCTCGCTAACAGCACTTGCCCCTACAGTCTGCTAAGAAAATAACGGGGCATCTTTGTCTTTGTTGGCACAGTAGGGGACACAGGTGGTGCATCAGCCAATAATCTCAGTCAGTGGACCCATGGCACCTGCTGGGGTCTGTGCCGTGACCTCCTGCCGGCGGGCGTTCGACACTTCACGTGGCCTTAAAGTGGTACCTAGCCTGGCACAAGCGTCGTGGTGACGCCACTTAGAGGCGAATGGCGGATGATGTTGTTTTTGTTGTATGCATGTTGAACTAATTCTTTCGCACCGCACGGAGCCAACCGTGCTGATTGGAGGTAAGTGCTCGCTAACAGCACTTGCCGCAGCAGTCTATGAAGGCTATATGGGGAATCTTTGTCTTTGTAGGGGCTGGGTGGGGGTAGCGGTGGCGCAGTGCTTAGCGATACGAGCCCGGCGACCCGGGTTAGATTCCCTCTCACGGCCATCAACACCAGTGACGATTATCTTAATCAATCCTGGGCCTCCCCTAGGTCGACTCAGCCTCAACTGAGTTCCTGGTGCAGGTGTGCAAAAACATCGCCGCTGGAGAGACAAAGGCGTTCGGGCTTGTTGCTGGTCACCCACCCCCTCGTGTGCCGTGGCGACCTTCACAGGTGCTGCTCGCTAACACAGCACTTGCCCCAAACAGTCTGTGAAGGCTATACGGGGGATCTTTGTCTTTGAGCGCTGCTGCGAACTCGGCATCCCGAGTTCGATTCCCGCTCACGGCCAACAACGGTGGCATTATCCGTGGCCGGCCCTGCCGTTGGTCGACTCACTCGGCCTTGAATGAGTACCTGGTGCGGAGTGCAAAATATCAGCACTTGGGGAGACAAAGGCGGCCGGGCGTGGCACTGCACCTGCCCCCCCCCCCCCCCCCCCCCCCGCTGCATATGCCTTCTTGGCCTTGACGGGGTGTCCGCTAACAGCTCTCGCCACGACGGTCAGTTAAAATGCTATAAGGGAGATCTTTGTCTTTGTAGATGTTATTGACTGAGCCAAAACTGCTCTCTAATTAGCCATTCTTTGATAATAGATGAGGCGGGAAACGCGTTGTGCTATGAATCCGACGGCCCGAGTCAGATTACCGGCGACGGATAACATCAGTGGCCAGTGAAGAATGGTCCAACCACTGGCGGAGCCATTGGGGTGGGTGGGATGGCACGTGCCCCCTCCCAATGATCCGATCGAAATCCCTAATTTCGATCGGACAATTGGGGTTTATTAGCAATAAATCGGCATTTTGCGACCCCCACTGCCACTGTGAGGCATAGTATGACGTTCCAGGGACTCTACGAGATGATATGACAATAGTCTGCGTCCATAATTGGCAATAGAGGTTATAAGTGACTCACAGAATTGTGCGCAGTTGCGTACACAGTCCACACGACTTCCCTGAAGGCATCAACACCTTCAGCGAGCGCGATGCCGATCACACCACGCGGTTCGAACTCGACCCTCGATCGACGGCTGCGCCATCGCCGCACACGCGTCGATTAAAAAGCAAGGGACAAAGTCCTTACTTACTAACAACTCCTCTATCATTTTTCATTGCTGGATGGGTTGCCCCCCCTCCCTCCTTCTACCTGAAAATCCTGGCTCCGCCGTTGGGTCAAACCAACCCGGCGCGTGGCTGAAACACAAATGAGGGCTTCGAATGAATTGACGCACTTTTCTTCGCTCTTTGAATGCCGTGCATCTTCTAGCGCAGTGGCTCTCAACTGGGAGGGGGGGGGCAGGGGGGGGTCACGCGGACCCCCCTGGGGGGGGTTCACGTGGCAATGTCTGGCGAGGGTGGGGGTACGTGAGATGATTCTAAAAGCGTGTGCAATGATATCGTGCGTGAATAGTCACGCGTGTATGCATCTGCCAATTTCAAATAACTGCGATGCAATTTGTATCCATATGGTAACCTGTAGCGATGGAAAAGCCCTTTCTAAACTTATTGATCGTAAGCAATGTTGGTTTCCGAGGGTAACCAGCGAGCATCGCCGCACGCAGAGCGTCCGATGACTTTGTTTTAATATTCGCTCGCGGCTACTCAGCCAGTTTAGGGGCACCTAAACAAATGGACATTTGGTTAAAATGTTGACGTTCACAGTTCGGTTGAAGCTAGATTCAACACAGGAGTCAAACAAGTTTGAGAATTACTGCTCGTTATCTCTTCCGAATGCATCTCCCGTCTCCTTGTATCTCCCTTTGCAAATGCACCTCTTGCCACGTCTCGATTTTGTGTTATACTTCTCGCGGCTTTTCTCTCACGCACTCTCTCTTTCTCTCTCTCTCTCGTTAGCAGCCTTGTGAATAACGTCTCTCTTGATAATTGTTTTTTAACCCTTTTATCTGGCAACAAAACTGACACCTTTTTTACAAGGAGTCATGTTTGCATTGACCACAATACCTTATCATATTTGGCTACTGGCAAAGGAGGTTCCAATGGTGTAAATGCTTACCCCGAGCTCTCATGCTCTGATGGTGCATTGTCTTTGAGTTGTGCGCCTTTTGGCGTCATCTGGTCCAACACCATGTGAGACTAGGCTCTAAGGAAAGCTGTCTCGGGTGTGGACCAATCAATTTCAAGGACAGTGCATACATTATCAGAGTTGTGTTTTTTTGTTTGCATTCCGACTGCAGGTATTGTGGTCAAAGCAAACATGACTCCTTGTAAAAAAGGTGTCAGTTTTGTTGCCAGATAAAAGGGTAAAAAACCAATTATCATATTTTGCTACTGGCAAAGGGGATTCCAGTGGTGAACGTCTCTCTTGATATCTCCGCATGTATCTTCTCGATGTCCGTGGCTTTGTGTACGTGGGTCAGATCTGCTTACTCGATAATGGCACGTCAGCAACAACAACAACATCAGCAGGGGCAGCAGCAACAACGCAACTCTTTGTTGCCGCTCAGCATCGCAGGGAGGAAAGCGGAGAGAGTTGAGGGCAAAGAGTGTCACCGCTCTCGGGAGCGATTACACTTTAATTGTACCCCGCGGAGTCGTAAAAAAAAAAGTCTTAAAAAATAATAATCCCACCGAAAAAAAAATGATAATGACTCTAATGGAATGCAGGAAATTAATTGAAGAGCATTTGAACATTAGCGGCAAACAATAATAACAAACAATATATTATTGTAGTTTAATCTTCTGCGGTTTATTATTTTTCATTTTTTAACAACGACAGTATTCTTTGTTGTTGACCCACTGGAGATGGCTCGCTTTGAAGCCGAGCAGCTGCGAGCAGCACGAGCGGATAAGACGATGTCCTCCTCCTCCTGCGTCTCCTCCTCTCTCCTCCTCTCTCTCTCCTCCTCATCTCCTCAAAAGCCATCAGACGCAGCTGCAGAAATAAAACAAACATCCCCGGAGGGCGAGGCGAGAGGGAGAGCCGCCGATATCCCCCCTCCCCTCCCTAAACAGTCAGCAGCTCACAGATAAAGAGCGAGCGACAGATGAATTAAATGCATCGCTGTCCGTCTGCCTCTCTCCACACAATCAGATCCCAATCCTTCCCCCAGCCACCACCACTCCCCACCCACCTCCCACTGTCCACGAGCCGCCGGTTTTGTAAGAGGCACGATCCGAGACACGGAATGAATTCGGGAATTCGCGAAGCATCTCGGAGCAGAGGTCGCGAACGGGTTTTGATTCCTTACCCGTACCCGTACCCGGCCGCACCAGGGTCGCAAATGGGTACCCGTACCCTTCCCGAAATGAGTGACGAACGGTGACTCACCAGTGACTCACGGCCTACCCGTACCAGTACCCGGCCGCACCAGGGTCGAAAATGGGTACCCGTACCCTACCCGAAATGAGTGACAAACGGTGACTCACCAGTGACTCACGGCCTACCCGTACCAGTACCCGGCCGCACCAGGGTCGAAAATGGGTACCCGTACCCTACCCGAAATGAGTGACAAACGGTGACTCACCAGTGACTCACGGCCTACCCGTACCCGGCCGCACCAGGGTCGAAAAAAGGTACCCGTACCCTACCCGTACCCTACCCGAAATGAGTGACAAACGGTGACTCACCAGTGACTCACGGCCTACCCGTACCCGTACCCAGCCGCACCAGGGTCGCAAACGGGTACCCGTACTCTGCCGGGTACGGGTATCCTGGTATCGGGTAGGGTACGGGTATCGGGTACCCGGTTGCGACCTCTGCCTCGCAGTGGACGTCTGTGGGGTGGGGGGTGGGGGGAGGAAAAGCTTTACAGCTCATCGGATTCCTCCGGCGTGACTCACGATGGTGATTCTGATTGCTCGGGTCGATCTCCAAAAGCGAGCGGCGTGGAGCCGTAAGTGCCGGCGACGAGACGAGAGACTGGAGGTGCAGATGAGATGGCGATGCAGCGAGGTGACAGGCACGATGCGTTAGACAAGACATCAAGTTGAAGTGAATTTTTAAAATCCTTTATATTAAGTTCGCTCGCTTGCTTGCTTGCTTGCGTGCGCGCTTACGACCGTGCAAATCTTTCGGTCGTTTTTTTTAACCCAATTCCCGTGATCCAATCGAGCTGACATTTTGCACACAGACTCGTTGTGCGTGACAATGAATTTTCGTGAAAACATTTTTCCAAAATTTTACAGTGTTTAGGGAATTTTTTTAAAAATATTTAATTAACAATTGCTTAATGCTGCCAGGCAATCATCTGACCCATAGGTGGCAGCCATCTCAAGCCAGAGGACGAGAGGACGCTAGCCGCCACGCATATAAAGGATTTATAGTGAAAAACTTTGTTTTTACGGGTTAATCTTTTTAGGTATAGCCCTGTGAGCCATTCAGCTCTTGAATCGGGTGCAACCGCAACAAACAAAAAACAAAACATGAACAAAAAAACATCTTAAAGTGAATATATATACATGGCGACGGGAGTGCGATTAAGAGAGAAACGTCCACAATGGGAAGAGATGGAGTGAGATGAGCAGGGCTGGGAATGGGAAGAGATTGCTAGGGGAACTCATCAATGAGTCAGACCTTCCCCCCCCTCCCCCGCGCCAGCATCCTCCCCGGCTAGATCTCATGAGGAAGAGGGGAAGGAGGAACAGCTTGGCTCCGTGTGTGTGTCTGTGGGTCTCTGTGTGTGTCTGTGGGTCTCTGTGTGTCTGTGGGTCTCTGTGGGTCTCTGTGTGTCTGTGGGTCTCTGTGCGTTTCTGTGGGTTTCTGTGGGTCTCTGTGTGTCTGTGGGTCTCTGTGTGTCTGTGGGTCTCTGTGGGTCTCTGTGTGTCTGTGGGTCTCTGTGGGTCTCTGTGTGTCTCTGTGCGTGTCTGTGGGTCTATGTGGGTCTCTGTGTGTCTGTGGGTCTCTGTGTGTCTGTGGGTCTCTGTGCGTGTCTGTGGGTCTCTGTGTGTCTGTGGGTCTCTGTGTGTCTGTGGGTCTCTCTGTGTCTGTGGGTCTCTGTGCGTGTCTGTGTGTCTCTGTGTGTGTCTGTGGGTCTCTGTGTGTCTGTGGGTCTCTGTGTGTCTGTGGGTCTCTGTGTGTCTGTGGGTGTCTGTGGGTCTCTGTGTGTGTCTGTGAGTCTCTGTGCGTGTCTGTGGGTCTCTGTGTGTCTGTGAGTCTCTGTGCGTGTCTGTGGGTATCTGTGTGTGTCTGTGGCTCTCTGTGCGTGTCTCTGGTCTCTGTGTGTCTGTGAGTCTCTCTGTTAGTCTAGGGTGGTCTATCTGTGAGTCACATAAAAACAATAATCATTGATTTCAGGGCGACCGCTGGAAATCGAACCGCGTACCTCTGCTTCGAGTTGGTTATTATTAATGCGGGACCCCTTGAAAAACTTGGGGCCCCAAGCCTTTTGCTTCGTTTGCTGTTGTCCCGTTACGCGGCGACTCAATGGGCGTGATGATACCTCTCTTTGTCAACATGCAGTGTTGTCATTCTGGTGACCCCAGGTCACTTGCAAAATTAGTCTCTATCATGGTCTCTAGAGCTCTCACCTGGGTGACACCGAATAAACTACAACCGCGACTTAACTATTGATTACTTTAACAGGTAATGCCCACCCCCCCCCCCCCCCCCCCCCACTGAACTACGTAGCTAATTTTTAGAAGCGACCTGGCTGTAACAAATTATAGCTCAACGAAGTGGCTTATCATAGCGTGGGAATTTTTGGTTTTTTTTTAAAGCAGCCAAATACTCTAAACGCGTGACGTTGATTCTACACGTGGAGGGGAAACCCACCCCACCACGGAGAGAGAGAGAGAGACACACACGCAAACTACAAAAATACAGGCGTCAGGGTCGGGATCGAACCCACGATCTCCTGTATACCAGGCGAGGTAGTTAACATCTCCAAGCCACCGTGACACCGAGGTGTCGTTTAATAATCACCACTGGGCGCCCGTGAACGTACAACTCACGAGTTAAGTCGATTTGGATGTGGAGGGGTACATTGATGAACGCGGAAAGACGGAGCGTGGTAGTGGTGGTTGGTGGTGGTAGCTGGTGGTGGTGGTGGTAGTGTTGGTTGGTGGTGGTTGGTTGGTGATGGGTGGTGGTGGTTGGTGGTGGTTGGTGGTGGTAGTTGGTGGTGGTGGTTGGTGGTGGTTGGTTGGTGATGGGTGGTGGTGGTTGGTGGTGGTGGTTGGTGGTGGTAGTTGGTGGTGGTGGTTGGTGGTTGGTTGGTGATGGGTGGTGGTGGTGGTTGGTGGTGGTTGGTGGTGGTAGTTGGTGGTGGTTGGTGGTGGTTGATTGGTGATGGGTGGTGGTGGTTGGTGGTGGTGGTTGGTGGTGGTAGTTGGTGGTGGTTGTGGTGGTTGGTGGTGGTTGGTTGGTGATGGGTGGTGGTGGTTGGTGGTTGGTGGTTGATGGTGGTGGTTGTTGATAGTGGTTGGTGGTGCTTGGTTGTGGTTGGTGGTGGTGGTGGGATCGTGAGGACTGGAGTTTGGGAAAGCCAGGGGGGGTAAGTGCTTAGAACGCTTGGGATGAGGTGGATGAATGGGATGAGCGAGATGAGTGAGATGAATGCGATTTCAGGAATATGAATTCAGTGTTGGACTGAGTCAGAGTGAGATGCGAGACACACAGACGGTTTGATTTATTCTCTTTTGGAGGGGGGTGGGTGGCTCGTTGAGGCTTGCTTTTAAGACGTATTGTGCTGTCTGTATATATATATTTTAGAGAGAGAGAGAGTTTAGCATTTCATATTTTACCTTTTTGTCGGATCTTCACAATACAAATATATACACACGACAAGCATGCATGTCAAATTTCGATTTAAAGCTTTCGTGACTGCAGGGATTCATCTTCTTGGTTCTTTCGGTAAAGTAACGTAGAATTGAAATAATAAAATAAAATAATAAAATAAAACTTAATAAAATAATTCTCACGACGTTTCGGCCACAACGCAAGCAGCCGTCCTCAGGTGAAGACCAGGTCTGTCGGGGAGACCTGGTCTTCACCTGAGAACGGCTGCTTGCGTTGTGGCCGAAACGTCGTGAGAATTATTTTATTAGGTTTTATTTCATTATTTTATTATTTCCATTCTACATGACTTTACCGAAAGAACCAAGAAGAAGCATGCATGTCGTGATGTACATTCATTTATTTATGTATTCATTGCCCGGGTGGTGATGGTGGTGGTGGTGGTGGTGACGTGGCCCAGCAGGATAGAGGGGGATCTGGGATCTCAAAACCGGAGACCTTGGCCATCCAGATCACAGGGAGCTGGACCCGGGAAAAAAAAACGAGGGAATGGAAGCAGAGGGGGTGGCAGTAGAGTTGGCGACGTACGGTGCGAAAGAAGTTTTTTTCAAGTTTCAAAATCAACTCGTGGCAGAGGTTCGCACTTCGATTTTGCAGCGGCCACCCTGGTTAATACTGCGGCGCGCAGCGACCGTGAAAAGAACTACGCGTCCGTCTGATTTACAGCGGACGTCAAAGACCCCGTTACGTCATTTGCAAGAGTGGGCCACTGCGTACGTCAGCTTATAATAGGTCCGTAAAATTGCCAAATTTTAATACCTCCACGGCAAATGACTCACTTGGGACGATCATGCTGGGCAATCATCGCCTGTTCTTGTGAAAACTTGGCAAGAGCCCTCCTAAGAAAAAAGTATCAAGACTCTCCCGAGTAAACGGGTTGAAATAATGATGATCTATAAGCTTACTAATAGGGTTTTTCCCCTTTTTTCTGGCAACAAAACTGACACCTTTTGCAAGTTGCCAGAAAAAAAAATGGGAAAACCCCTATTAGTATATTTAGGTCCCATAATCTACGAGCTTGTTTGCACGTCCTAGGACGGAAGCTGTAATATTTACGAAAAAATTGAGCAGATTATAATTGATTTGAAGCTTTCATGGAGTACAGATTATAATGGTATCTTGTGTAAATGTAATGGCAGTGAATCTGGCACAAAACGAAGTCATCAAACACCTCACTTCATGTCACTGTAGCGCTGTATATAAACTGACCTTGAATTTGTTCAAATTCACTGCTCTGATACTTGATTCTCTTCTGCTTTCGGTCGCTGGGTTTGAAATAAATTGGAATTCGAAACGATATCTGGAACATCACCGAGAAATGTCTATTTTACCATAATGTAGAAGCATCAATTCGTCTCAAGTGCTGAAGAAATAAATAAAGACACCACATCCACTTTGTTGCTGCGTAGAATTATTTATTAGATTCACTTTCAATAAAGAAGCGTCAAACTTAAAGCGAATTTGCGAAGAAAAAAGTATTTCCGCTCGACCTTATTCTGCATGCCCGCTCATGAATATTAATGACGGGGGGGGTGCGGCATGTGGAGTGACGTCACGCGCGTTACACACAGACAGACATTCTTAGCTCATTGTAGTCGTAATAATCACACTCAAGTAGGAGACAAAACAAAAGCAGTCGTCTTGGGTGACTTCCTCGGTGGATTCCTGTCCGCCTGGCGGTCTGGAGTCTTGCTGGTGATGTCACTGCACGCATCTTGCTCGGTGAAAGTTACCCGCATCCCTGAGCGCTGAGCCCGCGTGTCCGTGCGTCACGCTGATGTATTTTTTTTGTTACGATCAGTGGAAACAAGAAAATGCTCGGTGTATTCGGCACTTTGCTTCGTTCATCATTTCGTACATTTTTTTTTTTACATTTTTTTACTTAGCTTTATGTAAAACCCCCACCTCTCGCTCACTCTCTCGCTCACTCTCTCGCTCACTCTCTCGCTCACTCTCTCGCTCACTCTCTCGGTCACTTTCTAGGTCACTCTCTCGCTCACTCTCTCGGTCACTCTCTCGCTCACTCTCTCGCTCACTTTCTAGGTCACCCTCTCGCTCACTCTCTCGCTCACTCTCTCGGTCACTTTCTAGGTCACTCTCTCGCTCACTCTCTCGCTCACTCTCTCGCTCACTCTCTCGGTCACTCTCTCGCTCACTCTCTCGCTCACTCTCTCGCTCACTCTCTCGCTCACTTTCTAGGTCACTCTCTCGCTCACTCTCTCGCTCACTCTCTCGGTCGCTCTCTCGCTCACTCTCTCGCTCACTCTCTCGCACACTTTCTAGGTCACCCTCTCGCTCACTCTCTCGCTCACTCTCTCGGTCACTCTCTCGGTCACTCTCTCGCTCACTTTCTAGGTCACTCTCTCGCTCACTCTCTCGCTCACTCTCTCACTCGCTCAATCGCTCGCTCACTCTCTCGCTCACTCTCTCGCTCACTCGCTCGCTCTCTCACTCGCTCACTCTCTCGCTCTCTTTTCTTTACGATCAGTGGAAACAAGAAGATGCTCGGTGTATTCGGCACTTTGCTTCGTTCATCATTTCGTAATTTTTTTTTATTTTTAACTTTGCTTTATGTAAACCCCCACCTCTCGCTCACTCTCTCGCTCACTCTCTCGCTCGCTCACTCTCTCGGTCACTCTCTCGCTCACCCTCTCGCTCACTCTCTCGCTCACTCTCTCGCTCACCCTCTCGCTCACTCTCTCGCTCACAAGCCTCACCCCCCTGCCGTCCACTCTGCTGCTTATGCCTCTTCTTCGTACTGCTGCTGGAGTAGACGCAGGGCAGCGACTACAATGTCACATTCAGGGCGGTCAAGACCAGCAGATAAACTGCATGAGGAGACAGCGGAGTCGCGTTATCCCTCTGACGTCTCCTCGCTTTCCGTGGATCGGGGCATTGCGTCGTTATGCATCGTGCAGTCTCTGGTCTGAATGACCACAGTCGCACCACCACTACTACGACTACCACTACCACCACTACCAACACCACCACTACCAACACCACCACTACCAACACCACTACCACCACCACCACTACCACCACCACTACCACCACTACCACCACCACCACTACCACCACCACCACTACCACCACTACTACGACTACCACTACCACCACCACCACTACCACCACTACCACCACTACTACGACTATCACTACCACCACTACCACTACTACCACCATTACCACCACTACCACCACCACTACCACCACCACTACCAACACCACCACTACCAACACCACTACCACCAACACCACTACCACCACCACCACCACTACCACCACAACCACTACCACCACTACTACGACTATCACTACCACCACTACCACTACTACCACCACTACCACTACTACCACCATTACCACCACTACCACCACCACTACCACCACCACTACCACCACCACCACTACCACCACCACTACCACCACCACCACTACCACCACCACTACCACCACCACTACTACGACTATCACTACCACCACTACCACTACTACCACCACTACCACTACTACCACCATTACCACCACTACCACCACCACTACCACCACCACTACCACCACCACCACTACCACCACCACTACCACCACCACCACTACCACCACCACTACCACCACCACTACGACTATCACTACCACCACTACCACTACTACCACCACTACCACTACTACCACCATTACCACCACTACCACCACCACTACCACCACTACTACGACTACCACTACCACCACCACCACTACCACCACTACCACTACCACCACTACTACGACTATCACTACCACCACTACCACTACTACCACCACTACCACTACTACCACCATTACCACCACTACCACCACCACTACCACCACCACTACCACCACCACGATTACCACCACCACTACCACCACCACTACCACCACTACCACCACCACTACCACCACCACTACCACCACTACCACCACCACCACTACCACCACTACCACCACCACTACCACCACCACCACTACCACCACCACTACCACCACCACCACCACTACGGCAGGTTTAGGGTGGACCAGGAGGGAGGTGAGGGAGGGAGGTGATGGAGGTGAGGGAGGTGAGGGAGGTGAGGGAGAGAGGTGAGGGAGAGAGGGAGGGAGGGGAGAGAGGTGATGGAGAGAGGGAAGGAGGGGAGGGAGGGAGGGAGGGAGGGGTAGGGTGTCATACGAATAAGTAAAAGAGAGCGAGAGAAACACGGAAAGAGGAGAGTGAAGGAAAGTGGCAAGCTGTGTGAGGGAAGATTACGGAGAGGCGAGAGAGATTGAGGCGGGGAAGCGAGAGAGAGGTGGGAACGCGAGAGAGCGATGGTGACGGGTGAGAGATCGACACTGGGGGAGAGATAGGCGGGAGGGAAGTGCGTTGGATGGAAACTAAAAAGTTAACTAAACTTTTTTATTTTATTTTACCAGCTCAAGCCCAATGAGCTGCTGCATAGCTATTTTTTAAGAAGCGACATGTCCACACGTGGAAATGTATATAATTACCGAGGAAAGAACACGCAAATTCCAAATATACAGCAGCAGCAGGCGTCAGAGTCGGGATCGAACCCACGACCTCCTGTATACCAGGCGAGGTAGTTAACATCTCCTAGCCACCGTGATGATGATGATGAGAGACACGCAAACTCCAAATATACAGCAGCAGACGTCAGGGTCGGGATGGAACCCGCGACTTCCTGTGCACCCGGCGAGGCAGTTAACATCTCGCCACGGTGGCGCCCCTAACAACAAAAATTACATTTCGATTTAAAGCTTTCGTGACTGCAGGGATTCATCTTCTTGGTTCTTTCGGTAAAGTCACGTAGAATGGAAATAATAAAATTATTTTATTATGTTTTATTTTTATTATTTTATTATTTTCATTCTACGTGACTTTCCCGAAAGAACCAAGAAAACAACAATTAAGATAATGACGACATAATTAACAATTAAGTAACCGCATGGCGTGAGTTCAATTGCCAGGCACGGCTACGGATCGGGCTGCACGCTCATGGCGCGTGCAGCCCGATCCAACGTACGGCGGCTGACCAGTGAGCTGCAGAATTTACCCAACAGCGGCCACCTCTTACACACAGTCACGTGGCGCAGGGAGTTGCCTCGGATGAACGAGGACCGCGATTCTCACTCAACCCCCACCCCCCCCGACCCACCCCCCTTCCCCCCCCGACCCACCCTTAATGCGGTCGATCGACTCGGCGATTCTGGCCGTGAATTGTCTCAGCGTTTCCAGCAGCTAGACGCCCGCCTCCGCGGTATGATCCGTAATTATTGAAAACATATTCACCCCCTCCACCTCCTCACCCCCCCCCCCCTGGAAAGGTTACGCCACGGGGGGGAGGGGGGGCTTGTTTTATTTTTGTCATCATCATCATTATCCCCGTCGATAAATCCATGGCGTGACATTTTAAAGGCACGGCGCTCACCCCCCCCCCGCCCCCCCGAGACGCTAAAGCGTTTGCAATCATGAGGGAGGGAGGGGAGGGGAGGGGAGTTGAGGGAGGGAGGGAGGGAGGGGAGGGGAGGGAGGGAGGGAGGGGGGGAGGGGAGGGGAGGGGAGGGGAGGGGAGGGGAGGAGAGGGGAGGGGAGGGGAGGGAGGGAGGGAGGGAGGGAGGGAGGGGAGGGGAGGGAGGGAGGGAGGGAGGGAGGGGAGGGGAGGGAGAGGGGAGGGGAGGGAGGGAGGGAGGGAGGGAGGGAGGGAGGGAGGGGAGGGGAGGGGAGGGGAGGGAGGGAGGGAGGGAGGGAGGGAGGGAGGGAGGGAGGGAGGGAGGGAGGGAGGGAGGGAGGGAGGGAGGGAGGGAGGGAGGGAGGGCAGGTGCCTTCGCCGCTATGGTGCTGGTAGCGCAGCAGCAGGGGATCTGGTGATGGGTTTTTTAGGGTGATTTGTGTTTCTTGTTGGTGTCTATGAACACAGTAACACACAATGGGACTGATGTTACACGGGAAACCCGCGTTATATCTTTGATTTAAAAAAAAACGACATGATGAACGAAGTCAAGTGCCGAAAGACTGAGCATCTTTCTCGTCTGATCGTTTAAAAACAAAGGAGGGAGCGAGGGAGGGGAGGAGAGGGGAGATTCACGTCTCCGTTTATCCGCTGTGGAATAAAATTTGCGAAGGGAGGGGCGAAGAGTTTGAGGAAGGCCTGGGGGGTAGGGATTGGTGGGGGGGAGGGGGTTAAAGGTTAAGACGTCGGCGACAAAAACCAATGTAATGTGACGCAGATCAAGCCGCCGGGAAGGATTCGGGCTGAAGCAGTAGTCAGGGTTGATTGATTGATGATCAAGAGCTCACCGACTCACTCCACGCACTCGCTCACTCAAACCCACGTTTGTTGTCCCATCCCACGCACCTCCGATTAGCACGGTTGGCTACGTGCGGTGCAAAAAAAGTTCAACGCACGCCTTACAATCATTCGCCTCCGTAGCACTGTTCCATTGTTACCGCTTCTACTGCGCGCGTGAACGCCGCCCCCCCTTTGATTCATCCACAATGCAGGTCACGCACAACGCACTCCGCTCTCTCAACCACCCACTCATTCACACACTCACTCACTCACGAACCAACCCACTCACTCACACACTCACACACTCATTCACACACTCACTCACTCACACACTCACTCATTCACACACTCACTCACCCACCAACTCATTAACACACTCAACCACTCACTCACACACAACGCACTCCGCTCTCTCAACCACCCACTCATTCACACACTCACTCACTCACGAACCAACCCACTCACTCACACACTCACTCACTCACACACTCACTCATTCACTCACTCACTCACACACAACGCACTCCCCTCACTCACCCACCCACTCATTCACACACTCACCCACCTACTCCCTCTCTCACACACAACCCACTCACTCACGAACCAACCCACTCACTCACACACTCACACACTCATTCACACACTCACTCACCCACCAACTCATTAACACACTCAACCACTCACTCACACACAACGCACTCCGCTCTCTCAACCACCCACTCATTCACACACTCACTCACTCACGAACCAACCCACTCACTCACACACTCACACACTCATTCACACACTCACTCACACACTCACTCACTCATTCACTCACTCACTCACCCACCCAATCATTCACACACTCACCCACTCACTCACACACAACGCACTCCACTCACTCACCCACCCACTCATTCACACACTCACCCACCTACTCACTCACTCACACACAACCCACTCACTCACGAACCAACCAACTCACTCACACACTCACACACTCATTCACACACTCACCCACTCACACACTCACCCACCCACTCACCACACTGATGACCACAATAACACACTCACCCACCCCCTCAACCACCCACCCACTCACCACACTGCAGGTCACAATAACACACTAACCCACCCTCTCACCCACCCCCTCAACAACTCACTCACCCACTCACTCACTCACCCACTCACCACACTGCTGGCCACAACAACACACTCACCCACCCCCTCCACAACTCACTCACCCACTCACCACACTGCAGGCCACAACAACACACTTACCCACCCACTCACCCACCCCCTCAACAACTCACTCACCCACTCACCCACCCACCCACTCACCACACTGCAGGCCACAACAACACACTCACCCACCCCATCAACAACACACTCACCCACTCACCCACCCACTCACCCACCCACTCACCACAATGCAGGCCACAACAACACACTCACCCACCCCCTCAACAACTCACTCAACCACTCACCCACCCACTCACCACACTGCAGGCCACACAAACGCTTCACTCTCTGCTTCTTCCACATTACCACGCCGTGTGAGCTGATTCGTTCACCCCGCCGTCAAACCAAATAACCTATTAAAGTCCATCTTGTTGCCTACCAACTATCTGTTAAAGCAACAATTGTAATGGGTGACAAAGCCCTTTTTTGCCGTTTTGCAGCGCCAACGTTTTTGGAACAACCCTTAACCGTGTAGTACTTCCTTCAACAAATAATCCGAAGCCAAAATATTAGTGCCGGATGTAGACGCATGTGCAAATGCGAGGTGTGACGGTTCAATGTTAATTGGCAATTATATTTAGTGTGGCCGTGCGTTGTCTTGCTGTGGTCTGGGACTTGTTGTTGTTGTTGTTGCTGCATTGCTCCAAGCTTGCATTTGATATTTTAGTCGGTGGCTTTGTAATCGCCTTGCGTCTCCTCCCTCAACGTTGGTGAATGTTCACACTTCCGAAGATAAGGCGGAAGATTTCCAGCGCTGGATACAAACCACATTTGCGCGATGCGTAAATCCCGTCCTAATCCGTGTATTTCCAGAGTTCACTTTGAATGTGCAGTTATATTTCGTGTGACTGCCTGGTGCCTTGGTGTGTTCTGGCACTGTTGTTGTTGTTGTTGCTGTTCTGCTGCATTGCCACCAGCTTGCATTTTGTGTTGACAAATTGGCCGGAATTTATGTCCTTGTGCAATTATATACTTATATAACTTATTTATTTTAGCGACTAGAACTTACATTTTCTCTACCGTGCTCTCGTGTCGTTCGTGGATGTAACTTGCCGATCCCGTGCCCCTACCGGACAGCAGTGAGAAAGAGTTTCACAGCTTATCGGATTCCTCCTCCAGCCGATTTTGGCTTCCTCCAGCCACGGATGAAATCCTTTCCCGTTCCGAGCTGCAGGGTTGGTGTTCCCGTTCACCGCCGAATCTCGGAACGTGCAAGCAACTCCACGTGGATTTTATTCAGAGAGACTTAATAGCTCCGTTTGTTTTAAAAGACATTGTACTCACCGCAGAGAACTGTAGGAGACACGGCCGCACTATGCGATGGCCGGTGCCAAACTGTGCCACTGGCCCTCCCGCGTGGCTTTGTGGGTACCTCGGAAATGATGACGTAATTTAATTTTAGTGTTGTTTTTTCTTTCGATTCCGCAATGGTAAAGGGTTAACTCGCTCCAAGTCCTCGATCTTGTCTCTCCATTGTACGCTTGCCCTGCCTCTCGGCTCCTTACCTTGCACCCCCATTTTGACGTTGAACTTCATTCACACCAGCCGTGCTTATCGGAGGTGCAGAGGAAGGGCGATAAACTAAACACAAATAGCGCGTTCTAACCCAGCGAGTTTTCAATTTAGATTTAAAAGTTGCACGGCTCCAGCGGTGGCTTCCTATTATCGGAAGGCAAGAGCGTTCCAGACGGCCGCATCTGAAAGCGTGCGATGTGGTGACCACCGTTATTGTTCTCCGAGTCTTCGGGTTTTAAATCATTTATATTAAGTTCGCTTGCTTGCTTACGACCGTGCAAATCTTTCGGTCGTTTTTTAACCCACTTCCCGTGATCCAATCGAGCTGACATTTTCCACACAGACTCGTTGTGCGTGACAATTAATGTTCGTGAAAAAAATGTTTCCAAAATTTTACACTTTTTAGGACGAAATTATTATATTTAATTACCAATTGCTTAATGGTGGCAGGCAATCATCTGACCCATAGGTGGCAGCCATCTCAAGCCAGAGGACGAGAGGACTCTAGCCGCTACGCATATAAAGGATTTATAGTGAAAACTTTGTTTTTACGGGTTATACTTATTTTCCCCTCCATATTCAGAATCGAAGTGCATTTAGAGCATTCGGCTGCTGTAGCAATGTCTACACGATAAGCCACTTCCATGAGCTCTCAGTTGTGGCCGGGTCGCTTCCGAAAATAAAAACAGAGCTGCGGTTGGAATAACCTGAAGTAAAAATATTAAAAATAGTTTAGTCCGATGCTTAGCCAAAAGCCTGCTGCTGCTGCTGCTGCGTGTTCAGCTTTGCTATCGTTGCTTTCGTGATTTGGGTGACACGGGCTTGGGAGGAGGAGGAGAGGGGGGGTCACACTTGCAAACGAGACTCTTTGAGTTCTCGTCCCGGTTAAACAAATCCCACTTGAAACCTGGAACACCTCCGCAACGCCACCTCTCATCTCGCGATCGATCGCCGGCTGGCTCCCTTCGCCGTCTCGAGAAATGTTTTGATTTATTTTACAATTCTCCCAGCGCCCGCCATCAACAAACCCCCGCCTGCATTTTGCGAGTAAATAGGCTACTAAATAAATAAGCGGACAACATGCCTCCTTGCCGTAAAGACAAAAAAGAAGAAGAATTTTAATTCACACATTTTATTCAACGCATCCCATAGGCCGGTACAGCCTTCTGCGAAAGTACAAATACGCGTGAATATTGCGGGGAGCGGTAGTGTCGCGGTTAGCGCCACGAATCCGGTGACCCGAGTTCGATTTCCACTCACGGGCAACACTAGTAACGATGATCTGAACCGGTCCTGGGCCTTCCCCTAGGTCGACTCAGCCTCAAATGAGTTGCCTTGCACGGTGCGTGGACATCGCCGCCGCGGTGTTGACCACCCAACTCCTTCGTGTACCGCTCCGGCCTTCCCAGGTGCTCGCTAACAGCACTTGCCCCAACAGTCTGTTGGAGCTACAGTATCACGGGGCATCTTTGTCTTTGTATCATACGCAACAAACACTCAGGCGGCGTTGATTCAACGCAAGCAAAAACGGTGCTCCGGTGTCGACGTTCAGTGCGTCCCATCGGCAGTCAGGCTTGCCTGAACAGACGCTGGGTGAACCGCTCCACGCGTATAACGCGAGGGGGTGCCTAGGACAGCAAGACATCTCGGGCGAGATGTTAATGCGCGCTGCTTGCTAATTCGGGCACCGGGTCGCTGCGAGACGCCTTCCCGTCGCGGTACGCTGGGGGCTTCCACGCTGGCGGGCCGAGTGGCGGTGGTTAACGTGTCCCTTTGTGAAGTGGGGCAGATAGAAAAAAATCAAATCCAATCCTGAGTTCAATTTGGTTCATCGTTGGAGAGAACAAAAAAAAATTGCTCTCCCGCAACTGTTTGCATCTCGGCAATTTTTATTCCATCGATTGCAATTGTATTTAACCGAGTCAGAGCCAATTTGAAATCATTATCGCTTTCGCGAGCGGACTGCTCCACGGATGACTGTTGCTACGTAGAATCAGGTGGTGTATTCTTTTTTTACTATATATCGTTGTTATTTTCTCTCTCACATTTCGGTGGCGAGTAATTTTTTTCTGGTCAAATCTGTCTGATGAGATGCTATCTCCGGCACGAACGCGCGGCAAACGGTTCCAGCGATAACTGAGCAAAGGTCACGAGTTGAAAAATAAAATAATAGAAAATAACAACCAATCCTACTACATCCCGGCTGACACTACCGTTCATGCGGGAGGAGAAATCAAAGAGGGCGGTGAGTGAATATTTCTCGTAGTGGAGAAGAATCATCAGCACTGTTGGCTACGTGCGTTGTCAAAGAAGTTCAACGTCTCGATTTAAAGCTTACGTGACTGCAGGGATTCATCTCCTAGGTTATTTCGGTAAAGTCACGTAGAAGGGAAATAATAAAATAATAAAAATAAAACATAATAAAATAATTCTCACGACGTTTCGGCCACAACGCAAGCAGCCGTCCTCATTCTTCACCTGCGTTGTGGCCGAAACGTTGTGAGAATTATTTTATTATTCATTATTTTTATTATTTTATTATTTCCCTTCTACGTGACTTTACCGAAAGAACCAAGAGGAAGTTCAATGTCGACACACAAATGTCAACAGACTGGTTGGTCAGCGTGCCGTTTTTTGTTCCGTGTGCCATCTGGAAGGGGCTATCGGTTGACCCCACACAGTTCGTGTTGAGTGTCTGCAGGGAAATGCCTCCACGAGATAGAGCCCGAAAGAGGCCCTCTTGTAGACGTCTTATAAGACGTCTTGTAAGACGTCGGAAGAAAAGGCGTGAGTCCCCACATTTTACGCCTCCATGAGCGATACGGATGGACGTAACGTAAATAAGTGGGTGGTATGTAATTTTCCGTCAACGCGAAAATTATATATTTTTAAAAACCCCGTTTGTTACACGTCTCGTTGGCTGCACGCACGGCGTTCTGCGAGTGCGTTGTTGGTTCAGCAACAGCGGTGTAAAACTCTTACTCTTAGTTCTTTTGGTAAAGTCACGTAGGTAAAAAATTTAAATTTAAATTAATAAAAAATAAAAAATAAATCACGACGTTTCGGAGGCAACACAAGTCTCCGTCATCAGGTGGGACCGTCACAGCCAGATTTGCTGCATCACGTGAGGCAGGGGGATTCAAGATGCAAGTTCTTAAATACAAGTTAAGGGGGAGGAGAGGGGGGGGAGCTTATCAGAATGTGGTAGCCATTGAATGGAACGTATCGGGAGGGGAGGGGGTGGGGCTAAAAGAGAGCACGGGGTGCTCGTAGGCGTCGACGTGGACGTGTTTGTGCGCAAGTCACTATTGGTGCACATGATGACGTATTGGAAGGGGGCGGGACTTAAAGAAAGCACGAGGTGCACGTGTACGTGGACATGCCTGTGCACAAGCACCTGTTGATGCACATGATAGAAAAGAACGAAAATGCCCATGTTTATAACAGTGTTGGCTGACAATAAAGAGGTTTAATAGACAAGACACGAAAACCCTGGACCCGTGTCAGCGACGTTCAACATTTGTCAGGCCTTGCTTAAAACAACGTGTGGCGATTTAAGAAAACTTTCCCCTTCGTTTGCATCGCCGCCACCGTGAGATCGAAAGAGAGCTTGTGACAGAGAAGCTAATAGCTCAGAGGGCTTTACCTGGTAAGGTAAAAACAAAGGAGTTAATAAATTAAATACTAGCATACGACGTTTCGATTGCAACACAAGCAATCATCATCAGGTATAAATGAAATAGAAACACAAATCTAGTATACTTAGAAATGTAATGTAATACAACAGAGAGTCGGATAACATAACAGTCAACACCCTACCTGGTTGATTACGTTCTTCCTGAGAATGCTAAATTTGAGAGAGAGAGATAAAACACAGAACCAGAGACATATAGACAGACATATAAGTAGAGACAGATATCACAGAGATACATAGAGAGAGAGAGAGAGACATACATAGGCACACAGAGAAACCACGTCTCTGTGTCGAGGCCTTAAATATACGTGACTTTACCGAAAGAACCAAAGAGTAATTCCTGCAGTCACGAAAGCTCCAAATTAAGTATAAAAAAGGAGTTTAATTTTATATGTGTATATTTTTTGTAAGTGATTTTTGTTTACCTTTGGTATACTTCGGACACTCAAATCGTATTTTTGTTTCATTTCTTGTCGTAACGTTCTGAGCCCGTGCCCCCCCCCCCCCCCCCGACTGGACATCTGTCAAAAAGAGCTTAATAGCTCATCGGATTCCTCCACCGGTCGAAGTAAACATTCTGACTTCTTGAGTAGAAGCGGCGACCTCGGGGTTCAGCCAGTCCCAGCTGCCGCTATCAACGGCCGTCCCTTGAGCGTATCGAGTCACGGCTAAAAAGAAAAATGGTAATTGTCAAATGAAAGCCCCGTCGATAATCAAGTTTCATCGGATTTCAAGATGAATTAGCGTGGCCAGTTTCTTTTTTTTTTTGTAAACCCAATTCTCAACGCTTCGACAAGAGCCAAGAAGCGTTATTTTTTTTTCAAAGATTCATTTCATATCAGCGATTCATCCCCCTCTCTCTCTCTTTCTTTGTGCGTGTTTCTCTCTCACACTCTCACACTCTCACTCTCTCTCGCCTCTCTCTCTGTCTCTCTCCCTCGCACTCTCTGTATCTCAAGAGGGGCGGGAGTGATGCGACGGGGTTTCTACCGTGAGCCAGGCAGCGACAGCGTCTAAATGAATCATGGCACCGTCTTCTCACTCCATTGACAGCGCTCACACTCGGGGTCCCCTGTCCACCCGTTTCAGAGCTCCCCTTAAATGCACCCAAATCAATTACCGCAGCCGGTGGGGGAGGGGGGGCGATACAAGTCCGCCCCCCCCCCCGGCTTCAAACCCCGGCACAAAGCACCGCTGTCAGCGAGACAGCCAGCAGGGATGCATGTCGCCAAAGACGCGCACGAGGTCCTTCGAGAGGGGATAAGCGATGCTCATGTAGCGGACAGACCCCCGCGTGCTCTGTCTGCTGCTGGCGGTGGTGGTGGTGGTGTTGTTTTGAAGTCGAGCAGACCGACTCTGTCGTCTCGAACAATCACTCAGCGGGTCACAGCAACGCAATCGCTCACGAAGACGAAGAGACGACACGCGTAGACTTCGCGGACTTTGCCGGGGCGGGTGGGCAAGCGTTCAGCAGCTGTGGATGGGCTGGTCGGGGTGGTGTAGTGGTGGTGCTGGGTGGTGTAGTGGTAGCGCTGGGTGGTGTAGTGGTAGCGCTGGGTGGTGTAGTGGTGGTGCTGGGTGGTGTAGTGGTGGTGCTGGGTGGTGTAGTGGTGGTGCTGGGTGGTGTAGTGGTGGTGCTGGGTGGTGTAGTGGTAGTGCTGGGTGGTGTAGTGGTGGTGCTGGGTGGTGTAGTGGTGGTGCTGGGTGGTGTAGTGGTAGCGCTGGGTGGTGTAGTGGTGGTGCTGGGTGGTGTAGTGGTGGTGCTGGGTGGAGTAGTGGTAGTGCTGGGTGGTGTAGTGGTGGTGCTGGGTGGTGTAGTGGTAGTGCTGGGTGGTGTAGTGGTGGTGCTGGGTGGTGTAGTGGTAGCGCTGGGTGGTGTAGTGGTAGTGCTGGGTGGTGTAGTGGTGGTGCTGGGTGGTGTAGTGGTGGTGCTGGGTGGTGTAGTGGTGGTGCTGGGTGGTGTAGTGGTAGTGCTGGGTGGTGAAGTGGTGGTGCTGGGTGGTGTAATGGTGGTGCTGGGTGTTGTAGTGGTGGTGCTGGGTGGTGTAGTGGTAGTGCTGGGTGGTGTAGTGGTAGTGCTGGGTGGTGTAGTGGTGGTGCTGGGTGGTGTAGTGGTGGTGCTGGGTGGTGTAGTGGTGGTGCTGGGTGGTGTAGTGGTGGTGCTGGGTGGAGTAGTGGTAGTGCTGGGTGGTGTAGTGGTGGTGCTGGGTGGTGTAGTGGTGGTGCTGGGTGGAGTAGTGGTAGTGCTGGGTGGTGTAGTGGTGGTGCTGGGTGGTGTAGTGGTGGTGCTGGGTGGTGTAGTGGTGGTGCTGGGTGGTGTAGTGGTAGTGCTGGGTGGTGTAGTGGTGGTGCTGGGTGGTGTAGTGGTAGTGCTGGGTGGTGTAGTGGTGGTGCTGGGTGGTGTAGTGGTGGTGCTGGGTGGTGTAGTGGTAGTGCTGGGTGGAGTAGTGGTGGTGCTGGGTGGTGTAGTGGTGGTGCTGGGTGGTGTAGTGGTGGTGCTGGGTGGTGTAGTGGTAGTGCTGGGTGGTGTTGTAGTGCTGGGTGGTGTAGTGGTGGTGCTGGGTGGTGTAGTGGTGGTGCTGGGTGGTGTAGTGGTGGTGCTGGGTGGTGTAGTGGTGGTGCTGGGTGGTGTAGTGGTGGTGCTGGGTGGTGTAGTGGTAGTGCTAGGTGGTGTAGTGGTGGTGCTGGGTGGAGTAGTGGTGGTGCTGGGTGGTGTAGTGGTAGTGCTGGGTGGTGTAGTGGTGGTGCTGGGTGGTGTAGTGGTGGTGCTGGGTGGTGTAGTGGTGGTGCTGGGTGGTGTAGCGGTGGTGCTGGGTGGTGTAGTGGTGGTGCTGGGTGTTGTAGTGGTGGTGCTGGGTGGTGTAGTGGTTGTGCTGGGTGGTGTAGTGGTGGTGCTGGGTGTTGTAGTGGTGGTGCTGGGTGTTGTAGTGGTGGTGCTGGGTGGTGTAGTGGTAGTGCTGGGTGTTGTAGTGGTGGTGCTGGGTGTTGTAGTGGTGGTGCTGGGTGTTGTAGTGGTGGTGCTGGGTGGTTGTAGTGGTTGTGCTGGGTGGTGTAGTGGTGGTGCTGGGTGTTGTAGTGGTTGTGCTGGGTGTTGTAGTGGTGGTGCTGGGTGGTGTAGTGGTGGTGCTGGGTGGTGTAGTGGTTGTGCTGGGTGGTGTAGTGGTGGTGCTGGGTGTTGTAGTGGTGGTGCTGGGTGTTGTAGTGGTGGTGCTGGTTGGTGTAGTGGTGGTGCTGGGTGGTGTAGTGGTAGTGCTGGGTGGTGTAGTGGTAGTGCTGGGTGTTGTAGTGGTAGTGCTGGGTGGTGTAGTGGTGGTGCTGGGTGGTGTAGTGGTAGTGCTGGGTGGTGTAGTGGTGGTGCTGGGTGGTGTAGTGGTAGTGCTGGGTGGTGTAGTGGTAGTGCTGGGTGTTGTAGTGGTAGTGCTGAGTGTTGTAGTGGTGGTGCTGGGTGGTGTAGTGGTAGTGCTGGGTGCTGACTTGTTCAGTGGTAGTATTTGGTCTAGATGTAGTCATAACTTACGACGTTTTATCCCAATTGTCATGATACTACTCATTACTGTTCTCCCATAATAGAGTGTGGAATTTAATTAAAAGTCACTCATTTGAATTCCGAAACAAAATCAGCAATTAAAAAAGTATATAGATTATGAATACTGTTTAGACAACGTATGCATACTTTTTTCTCTTTAACTTGAAGAGAGTCGGGCAATGTTTTTTTTACGTTGCAGCTTGAAGCGTCTAAATATAATCCATCCATGTAGCTGCTGAAATGAGACACATTGCACTTTAATTCTTTTTAAGATTGAGAAAAACACTTTGGAAGCCTATACTCTTAGTTCTTTCGGTAAAGTCACATAGGTAAAAAATGAAATTAAATTTATAAAAAAAATAAAAACAATAAAATCACGATGTTTCGGAGGCAACACAAGCCTCCGAAACGTCGTTATTTAATTGTTTTTATTTTTATTAATTTCTATTTCATTTTTTACCTACGTGACTTTACCGAAAGAACTAAGAGTATGAATCCTTGCAGTCACGAAAACTTTGGAAGCCGTTTATTTTTCAGCTTTCAGCTTTTTTATTTTTGCTTTACATGCCCCTTGCCTCTGACCTTAGAAAAGGCACCCTCAAAAAAGGTTTGTTAGTTTGCTTTTTTACTATTGCGGGACCGTAGCGCCACCACAAATATATCGTTCCGCCCAAAAGCGTTGATCGCCTTTCCTCCGTGGCCTCGCCAAAACCCCGAACGGGCAGCCGGGTAGAGAGCACGGATTCGGCGGCCAACGCTTGGTTGGGAATTCCTCTCCACGCCTTTTGGCAATCTGACCTCATCCTGGAAGAAATCCCGACGAGCTCACGAAGTTCTTTTTTTTCACACCTGTCCAGTTTCAAACCCGCGGAGACGCTCCCACGGATAAGGCTCCACGGTGGCGAGATATCAACTTCCACCACGTGGTATGCAGGAGATCGTGGGTTCTACCCAGACCCTGACACGCCTGTCGTTTGCGTGGTCTCCCCTTGGTCGCGTGCAGTTTGTACCTATTGACAAGAGGAGCAACTCCCTTCCTATAAATAAGGGGATGACCCTTCCTATCGACAAGGGGAGCACCCCTCCATGTAGTTCTGTAGGCAGCCAGAGAGCCCGGTGAGAGAGTCCCAAGGCATCGAAGTCCGGGCAGGTCATCCATCAAGCTCAGCCAATATTCAATTGTGGATAGATCATGGGTTTTCCAATGGCTGATTGGGCTCGTTTGAACGTGACGTCCGGCGCTGCTGGTACCCATTGGAATGCTAAAGCACGCCACCAACCCTGCAATTGCCCCGCAGTATTCGGGCTACTCTCCCACAATGGGCAGGCGTCTATGAAGAAGAAATAGAAAAAAACTAATGTGTACAGTACAACAGAAGAGGAATGTTTATTTACATACGGAGGAGGAATCCGATAGGGTATTAAGTTTTTTTTCTCACAGATTTCCAGTATGGGGACGGGTTTCAAACTCACAGCAACAATAATCAATACAAACAAAAACCCACGCTAGGAATGCAAAGTATAGAAAAACTAAACCACAACTTCACAAAAAAGCTACGGGTAAAACGAAACAATGTTGTTACCTTACCAGCTAAAGGTCACTGAGCTATTAACTTGATTTTTTTTCAAAAGCGGCCTGCCCGCGAATGATAGCTCAACAAATTGTCTAATCACGTGGGCATCTCTAGCAAACAAAATTGCCTAAAATAATCACGTTAGCCCACCGCGTCTGTCAATCGACGGCGTTCAACCCATTATCAACTTTCTCGGCGGACTAGGTGGTGGAGTGATTTAAGAAAGTGGAGCCGATTGTCGTAAACAAATCGAACTTTGCGACCGCCGCATTGCAAGTTTGCTGTGTGCGCCTAATCATCGGGCAAACTGTGGCTGCAACTTTTGTGGAGTTTTTTTCTTTGTCTTTCTGTGATGGCCAACCCTCCTTCGTTATCTTCGCCTGCACGACACCGACGAACGCGTCGCCCTTGTGACGAACGCAGACGTTGAAAGGGGGTCACGTTTGGAGAGCACAGATGGCGCAGCCTGTAATTCACGGCTAGAGGCAGTTAACAAAGCTAAAGCACCCCCGCCTCCCCCCACAGATTCTTAAGGCGAGTGCTGTTAGCGAGTAGCACCTATGGAGGAGGACAGCATGGCGGGGGATGTATGGCCAGAACCACGCCCGGCTGGCTTTGTCTCCCCTGTGCTGATATCTACATTTTTTTTACATAGGTTTCATATAGCCTTGAACCGACCGTTGGTGCAAGTGCTGTTAGCGGGTAGCACCTATGAATGCCGGCACGAGCACACGAAGGGGTGGGTGGCCCACACCACGCCCGACCGCCTTTGTCTCCCCATTGGCGATGTTTACACACCGCACCAGGTACTCATTTGAGGCTGAATCCACCTAGGGCAGGCCCCAGGACCGGTTCAGATAATCGTCACCGGTGTTGGCCCGTGAGCGGGGATCGAACTCGGGTCGTCGGGTTCGTAGCGCGGCGTAGCGCTAACCTGCTACACCGCCGGTCCCCACAGACACGCACGCACATACACACGCGCACACAGACACACACACAACAACAACAACCGCCATTCGCCACTAAGTGGCGGTGACGTCATCACGACGCTTGTGCCAGGCCAAGTGCACCTTGAGGCCACGTGAAGTGTCGAACGCCCGCTGGCAGGAGGTCACGGGGCAGACCCAGCAGGTGCCACGGGTCGACTGACCGAGATGACCGAGATGACTGGCTGATGCACCACCTGTGCCCCCTACTGTACCAACTTGCTGTGCTTTAGCCACCCGGCGCTCCGCTCGTTGTTGTGAGCGTCGCTCCTCCGCCCTCCGTTGTTGTTGGAGGGCGACTGCCTCCAACTGCCCAGTAGCGTCCTTCACGAGCCTCCTCCACTGAGGCCGATACACACACACGCGCACAGGTCTACAAGCACATACACATCCACACCCGCACAAAAATCAAAATATCAACACCGCACCCACTTGGCAATTCACCCCCCCCAACCCCCCTCCTCCCTCCCCTCCCCTTCCCACACCTCTGGAGACGCGAGCACATTTATTCCAACCCTGGGCTGAACAAAACGAACCATTCAATTCCAACGTGCAAGCGAGGAGACGCCCCCTATGGCATTGTAACATTCAATGCAATGTTCATTTTGTCCCGTTTAGCCAGTTGCCCAGCTATAGTTTGTAACGGAATATCCGCGATGCGTCAGCACAGAAACAAGGATGGCAATAGCAGCGCGATGCGTTACGGAGGGAGAGGAAACCTGGGAATTGAACGCTTCGGAGGAACAGGGAACATTGGAACAGAACGCGTCTGAGGAACAGAAAAGATGGGAAAAGAAACTCGTCGGAGGAACAGGCAAACATCGGGACAGAACGCATCAGAGGAACAGGCAACATTGGAACTGAACGGGTCAGAGGAACAGGCAACACCATAACAGAACCCTTCTGAGAAACAGGCAACATCGGGAAAGAACTCGTCAGAGGAACAGGCAATACGATAACAGAACTCCTCAGAGGAACAGGCAACATCGGGACAGAACGCACCGGCGGTACAGCAACAATAACGCGCACAGAAAAAAAATTAACAATTCTCACGAAATAAAGAGAAGTACTGCAGCAGAAAACAAATCCAAGGACGAGGTAGTGAACGTGAGGCGACCACTACGGCGCGAGTAACAAGTATAACCCGTAAAAACAAAGTTTTTCACTATAAATCCTTTATATGCGTGGCATCGGGGCGGCTAGAGTCCTCTCGTCCTCTGGCTTGAGATGGCTGCCACCTATGGGTCAGATGATTGTCTGGCACCATTAAGCAATTGGTAATTACATATAAAAAAAAAATTCCTACAAAGTGTAACATTTTGGGAAATTTTTTTCAGGAAAATGCATTGTCACGTACAACGAGTCTGTGTGCAAAATGTCAGCTCGATTAGATCACGGGAAGTGGGGTAAAAAACGAGTGAAAGATTTGCACGGTCCTAAGCAAGCAAGCGAACTTAATATAAAGGATTTAAAAACAACCTTCACGGCGACGTCGCATTCGCCGAAACAATAACGCCAGCTCCACAATGTTTTTTTCGGTAAAGTCACGTAGATAAAAAATTAAAATTAAACCCTTCTTGGTTCTTTCGGTAAAGTCACGTAGAAAGAAATTAATAAAATAATAAAAAATAAAATAATTCTCACGACGTTTCGGCCAATTATTATTTTATTATGTTTTATTTTTTATTATCTTATTAATTTATTTCTACGTGACTTTACCGAAAGAACCAAGAAGATGAATCCCTGCAGTCACGAAAGCTTTAAATCGAAAATTAAAATTAAAATTAATGAAAGTACGATAGCTTGTGTTGCCTCCGAAACGTCGTGATTTTATTTTATTTTTATTTTACTCTTATTCATTTAAATGTTATTTTTTAATCTACGTGACTTTACCGAAAAAAACCTAAGAATATAAATCCTTGCAGTCACGAAAGCTTCAAATCTAGAATCCACAACAGTTGCACGCCAGTTCCAGAGGAACTGGTGGTTTATTTTCTCTTGTCATTTCGTGCGACACTCAATGCCCCGGGGGTAGGTGGGTGTGTGTGGGGGGGTTGGCTCTCTGCACGCACTGCGTTCGCGTTGCCGTGATTGTCTGAGACGACCTTGCACCCACGATTTCAAGCGGGACAAAAAAAAGCATCTTTAGGTGACAAAAAATGTAATGAACAACGCGCCAAAGGCGACAGCGGTTATGCGGAGAGAGCATCGGCACACATGTGACCCGCCCGACACTGCGACTCACACACACACGCACAGATACACTAAACTAAAAAAAAATGTTTTACCAGGTAAGGCTATACAGTTCTAAATTTTAAGCTTTCGTAACTGCAATGATTCATATTCTTGGGTTTTTTCGGTAAAGTCGCGTAGGAAATTTTTTTAACTAAAATTAATAAAAGTAAAATAAAAATCACAATGTTTCGGAGGCTACACAAGCTTTTATTAATTTTATTTTAATTTTTTTACCTACGTGACTTTACCGAAAAAACCCAAGAATAAGGCTATACAGCTCTTTTTTCAGAAGCGGCCTGGCTACCACAAATGATAGATTAATGAAGTGGTTCATCATCACTTAGAAATTTATTGCAGTCAGATTCTCTTAAACGCACGTTGATTTTAAATGCGTGGAGAAAAACTGGAGGACCTGGAGAAAAATGCACGGGACCACGGGAAGAGAGAGAGAGACACGCAAACTCCAAATAGACAGCAGGCGTCAGGATCGGGCTCTAACCCAGGACCTCCTGTAGACCAGGCGAGGGAGTTAACATCTCGCCACGAGCAGAGCTCCTCGGCTAAGCCAGCCAGATAGCCATCTCGACTCACTCGCTCGCCAGGCTACACAGTGCTTGCCCGCTTACCCTGCCTACCGGCCTACCGGCCTACCCGCCTACCAACCTACCAACCTACCAGCCTACCAACCTCCCTGCCTAGCAGTCTACACGCCTACCAACCTACCCGCCCGCCCACCCGCCTACCAGGCAGCCCAGGCAGCCGACAGAGCCATGGAACAAGCCACGAGGGCGATACATTCTCGGCAAATCCGATGTGACAGGGTAAGAGAGTAACGACGCAAACTGACACCATGAAAAATAGATAATGTGCAGTCCTCGCCCGCACCCCCCGCAAGGGGATAGCCGTGCCCTTTTCCCGCACGCACATCCATGCAAAGACAGAGGTGCCCCGTGTAGCCTTTAGCGGACGAGTGTGGCAAGAGCTGTTCCTGGCGAACGCCTTGCGAAGGCGAGCACGGAACATGCGCTCAGGGCGCCACGGTATGCGCGACGTTAACTACCTGGGTACGCGGTAGGTCCTGGGTTCGATCCCGACCCTGACGCCTGTTGCATATTTGGAGTTTGCGCTGTGAGAATTAACATTCGTTGAGGGTATTTGGCTGCAATAAATGGCCCGCGTGATGATGAGTCACTCCATTGAGCAATCATTTGTGGCCAAGTCGCTTCCGAAAATCAGCTACGTTAGCTCAGTGGGCCTTACCTGGTCAAATGAATCGTTAGTTATTTAGTTAGTTCAACCCGCTGCGCTTACGACTGGCCAAAATCCGCACCTCCGGTAAAGCACGGTCGTCTACGTACGGTGCGAAAAAAGTCAGCTCGACACACATACAAAACATACGTGCGTCCAAAAACAAAAAAAAACACTTTCCCAGCGGTGACATTCGGGAGTGGAGTTTGCGGTGAATGTCTAAAACAATCTGCTGCGAGCTTCCAAGTCCAGAGATTTGGCTCTCATGACTTCCAATAAGTATAACCCGTAAAAACAAAGTTTTTCACTATAAATCTTTTCGTCCTCTGGCTTGAGATGGCTGCCACCTATGGGTCAGATGATTGTCTGCCAGTATTAAGCAATTGGTAATTAAATATTTAATTTGTTTTCCCTAAACAGTGTAAAATTTTGCAAAAAAAAATTTCACGAACATTAATTGTCTCGCACAACGAGTCTGTGTGCAAAATGTCAGCTCGATTGGATCACGGGAAGTGGGTTAAAAAACGACCGAAAGATTTGCACGGTCGCAAGCAAGCACGCAAGCACGCAAGCAAGCGAACTTAATATAAAGGATTTAAAAAAGCCATGCCAATCACGGGAGGGAGCTGAGTGGCGGGGATGTCGGAGGTGTTGTGGGTGGGATGGAGGGAGGGAGGGAGTAGTGGGGGGGAGGGGCTGTCGATCCATTGCCACGATGTTTATTCTTGGCAGCAGTCGCAGCGGACGTCCGGTGCATTTGTTTCCTTATTTATTCCGAAGTTCCCACGACTCGGCAGCTCTACGAGAATGTCCTGTCTCGTTTGCACGGACGTCCCGGTACCTCTACATGATGACATTTGCTATTAATAGTCATCATTATTATTATTATTATTTGAGAAAGAAATATCCGTCATGGGTCATTTTTTTTCTTCCCAACGTGACAAATGTGCGTGAAATTATGGTGTAAAATGTGACGTTTTTTAATTTGTCGTTTGTTATTTATTTCGTACGATTTCTTTATTTTTAAACATCATTGTTTTGGGATATGCGTCGTGCCCAGTTAAATGTGTCTTGTTGCAACAACTGCTGTGATGGGCCGGTCTTGTGGAACATCAGTCGCGTAATTCTAAATCGAAGCTTGCTTGGGGTTTGGGCCACGAGAAAAAAATGTACCTGGCCAAACTTATTTTTGTCTGAATTATAACACATTCCTGCGGAGGGAGCTGGTGGGAACGTTGGGTTGCTCGGTCAATGGCCAGGGTCAACGGCGGCGTGGTGTATTCCGCAAATATGCCCGACTGTGAGGGCGGGCACAAGTCGGCGTGAGTAGGTTAAACGTTGAGTTTTATAAGGGCACCACGGGGTGACCAGCCCCTCCCCACCTAGCCCCACCCCTCCCACCCCCCACCCAGCCCCACCCTCCCCACCCTCCCCTCCCCACCCAGCCCCTCCCCACCCTCCCTACCCAGCCCTTCCCCACCCTCCCCTCTCCACCCAGCCCCACCCCTCCCATTTTTGGATGCACGACGGACGGACGGACACAATAATCCCCTGTGGGCTGGTGGAACCAGGTGGTTCCTACCAGTATTATTTATTTATACTGTCACATATGTCCATTTTCATCATGAGACCTCCTTTGCCAGTAACAACATATAAAGAAAGCCGTCCTTTGGTGTGGACCAATCAGTTTCAAGGACAATGCATATATTATCATAGTATGTTTTTTGTTTGCATTTTGACTGCAAGTATTGTGGTTAATGCAGACATGAATCCTCGTAAAAAGGTTTCAGTTTTGTTGGCAGAAAAAAGGGGAAAACCCCAATTATTATATGTCCAATTGTTTCACAAATGTCCAGTAGATGACGAATGTGCTGATCTGTTTTGCTCTATTCACACTTATTTTGAGGCCAACTTTTCAGCTTTTCCTTGCCAAATTTTATAACCTCCTATCGTCCATACTCTTTGGTTCTTTCGGTAAAGTCGCGTAGGTATAAAATAAAATAGATCACGACGTTTCGGGCGCAACACAAGCGTCCGTCATCAGGTGTGGAAAGCGTGGTCTGCTGCTGATGCAGACTGTTTTAAAAGGTGAAAATCATTACAGCTAAGTCATGCGTGTGACAAAACGGAGGTCTCCAACTCTCATTATCCATACTCTTAGGTTCTTTCGGTAAAGTCACGTAGGTAAAATAATAATACAAATAATAAAATGATAAATGAAAATGTTGTTATTTTCATTTTTTATTATTCTATTTTTTTATTATTATTATTTTACCTACGTGACTTTACCGAAAGAACCTAAGAGTATGAATCCTTGCAGTCACGAAAGCTTCAAATATTTCATTATCTAGTCTCCTGACTCGCCTCTCTATGCACGGTGCCATGAAGAAGGACCATTGCCTGCAACGTCGTCTATATCAATTATACATTTTTTTTCTGCCCACTATTTTTCAGAATAAGAATCAGAATATTTTATTTCCACTGGAGGAATCTGATGAGCTATGAAGCTCTTTTTCACAAATGTCCAGGAGATGATGCACGTGTTGTATTTGATGGTGTTGAGTTGTTTGGCTCACGTACTTGACTTATGCTCTCATCACACTTATTTTGAGCCCAACCTTTCAGCTTTCCTTGCCACGCTGTATAACCTCCTATCGTGCGATAATGGAAATAATTGCCGCGAAGTCATGATTGCGAAAGAAAAAAAAACAGCGGCAACATACCAAGGACGCTAACGAGGTGAGTTTTCAATCGCCGTGTTTTTTACCTGCTGATCTGAAAACGTGGATACCGATCATTAATGCAAAAACCCCTCCATCACCCGACGCAGGCCAGACACCGAAAATCATTTCTGCCCACACTTTCTTTGAGCCATTACGCAGTGCACGGCAACGAATTGTGGGTGTTTTCGCTCGCAAAAAAAAACCACGCGCGCGCGCGTGCATAACGTTTCAGGGGAAGGACAGTCGGGTAATAATATAAGCAGTTTGCTGCTATTATTAATTACGTCTCCCGAGTGGCAGATGTGGGAAAAGTCGTTCGTGATACTATTCCCCCCGAGGCAAGGTCGTGAATTAGCGCTAGAGGAAGTGACGTTTCCTCGCGCGCATCAAGATTCAAGCAGTATAATTACCCTATAAATAACGCACCGCCAAAAAACGACCCTAATTATAATTACCGCGATTATTATTGACAGCGCCGAGTCGATCCACTGCTTTGTCGATGTCCGAGGCCCTACGCCGTGCCATTTGTGGGGGTCCATTTGGTCATACTTCACCTCGCCGGTTCACTGGTAGAGGGAGGGTACCTCGGAAGGTTGCGAGTTCAACTCCTGGTTTGGTTGAATTGCGTGTATGGGATGACTAAGCCCCATCATCATCATCATCTGTCCGAGCGTCGATAAAATAAGCACCACTTTGTCGCGGGAAGCCAACGGTGGTCGTTACACCCAAGGATATATACTCGCCCCGGCCATAGTAACGTGGCATGTCCACCACTTGGTTCATTGCTGTCGACAGGCAGACAGCGCCGACGAATGGCCACGCTTCTCATTCGAATCGGAAATCTCTCTCGACGTTTTCACGTCTTGCGCGACCGGCAGTCGGACTCAGTCGCACCGATACGAGCGCAATGGTCGAGGGCCTGGCCACGCAATGCCACGATGAGACGAGCAAATCGTACACGTGTGTGTGCGTGTGTGTGCGTGTGTGTGCGCGTGTGTGCGTGTATGTGTGTGCGTGTGTCGACTCAGATTCAATTGAGTACCTGGTGCTTTGTGTAAACATTGCCACTAGGGAGACAAAGGCGGTCGGGCGTGGTGCTGGCCACCCACCCCCTCGTGTACCGTTCCGGCCTTCATAGGTGCTCGCTAACAGCACTTGCCCCTACTGTCTGGCAAGGCTATACGGGGGATCTTTGCGTGCGTGTGTGCGCGCGTGTGCGAACACGTGCACGCGCGCGCACACGTGTGTACCACGCGCACGCCACCACGAACGACGCCAAGTGTTGTCGCCTCGCCACATCAAGCCCCCCCCCCCCACCACTCCCCCACCACTCCTCGCTTGCTCCCTCTCTCTTTTATTCTCTCGCTCGATCTCTCTTCTCTCTCTCTTTTGGACGCCGAGTTGGCCCGCAGTTCATAGCAGCCGTGACCCCGATGCGCGGAGCGGCTTCAAAGCGGCGCGTGACCGTCTACCCGCGGTCAATATGCGGCAAATCGGCCACCCACCTACCTACGTTCCCCCGCCACCCTCCTCGTATGTACGTGTGTGTGTGTTGAATTGCTTTGGCGCCGTACGTCGTCAGCCGTGTCACTAGGGTGATGCGGGGGAGGGAAGGACAACAAACTCAACGCAATAGAAAATATTTCTAAACATTTTTTTTGATCGAGATGATTTAAGAGTTGCAGAGCTCCCGGCGGCGCGCGATGAAGTGGTAGCGTTTCCTCGTCTCACCCGCCACGCCACCCCCAGTGACCCCCCACCACACCGCTCACACCACCACACCACTCACTCACCACACCGCTCCCCCACCACACCGCTCCCCTCACCACACCGCTCTCCCACCACACCGCTCCCCCACCACACCACTCACTCACCACACCGCTCCCCCACCACACCGCTCCCCCACCACACCGCTCTCCCACCACACCGCTCCCCCACCACACCGCTCCCCCACCACACCACTCACTCACCACACCGCTCCCCCACCACACCGCTCCCTCACTCACCACACCGCTCTCCCACCACACCGCTCCCCCACCACACCGCTCACACCACCACACCGCTCCCCCACCACACCGCTCACCCACCACTCCGCTCCCCCACCACACCGCTCCCCCACCACACCGCTCACACCACCACACCGCTCCTCCACCACACCGCTCCCCCACCACACCGCTCACCCACCACACCGCTCCCCCAACACTCCGCTCCCCCACCACACCGCTCACCCACCACACTACTCCCCCACCACTCTACTCACACCACCACACCGCTCCCCACCACACCGCTCACCCACCACCCAGCTCGTCCACCACACCGCTCACCCACCACCCAGCTCGTCCACCACACCGCTCACACCACCACACCGCTCTCACACCACACCGCTCACACCACCACCACCACGTTCCCACCACCACACTGCTCACCAAAGACAGAGACGCCCAGCAGAGTCTCTAACAGACCGCGCGGTCTCCAGTCCAGATTTAAATTCGTCCACTCCAAGCCTCTCTGTTTGTGTGTGCGTGTATGTGCAGTGTGTATGTATGTGTGCGTGTGCGTGCGTGTGTGCGTGTGTGTGCGTGTGTGTGCGAGTGTGTGTGTGCGTGCGTGTGTGCGTGTGTGTGCGTGCGTGTGTATGTGTGCGGTGCGTGCGTGTGTGCGTGTGTGCGGTGCGTGTGTGTGTGTGTGCGTGTGTGTTTGATCTTTGTGTGTTTGTGCGGAGCGTGCGTGCACGCGTGTGTGTGCGTGTGTGTTTCTGCGGTGCGTGCGTGCACGCGTGTGTACGTGTGTGTGTGCGTGTTGTGGGGAGCGGTGGCGCAGCGGTTAGCGTTACGCTGCTCTACGAACGTGGCGACCTGAGTTCGATTCCCGCTCACGGCTAACACCAGGGACGATTATCTGAACCGGTTCTGGGCCTCACCTAGGTCGACTCAGTCCACACCCGAGACAGCTTTCCTTAGAACCTAGTCTCAACTTCAAGGATAGTGCATACATTATCAGAGTTTTTTTTTTGCATTACGACTGCAGGTATTGTGGTCTATGCAAACATGACTCCTTGTAAAAAAAATGGGCAGTTTTGTTGCCAGATAAAAGGGTAAAAAAACACCAATTATCATATTTTTTCTTCTGGCAAATGAGGTTCCAATGGTTGTAAATATTCGCTGACGTTTGCAAATCGATCTCCGCCGCTAACCGCTGCGCCACCGCTCCCCCCTCGCCGTCCATCACCACCACCACCGCGGCGGCAGCAGCCAACCCAACCCAACCGAGGCAGCACGTTTCCGTGGACATTCTCGAGTGTTTCATCATTACAGCGCCTCCTTAATTAAGCCATGCAAATGCGGCAGCGGCGAGAGATGGAAGGGCACCCTCCCGCCTAATGATTGCGTTAATGCATGGCATTGTCACGGCCGCGGCGCGCGTGCGTGCGCGTTATTGATGGGATGGTGTCCGTGAACATTATTAATTCACCCACCCACCAACCCCACCAACCCCCTCCACCAACCCCCCCCCCCCCCCCACCAGACCTATCTCTGTTTGACCTGTTCTCACGCAAATGAAGATGTCTCGGCCGCGCGCGTTTGCAGACGCGTCAAGGTTCTCTGCCGTTGGCGCGCGGAGCGTTCGCGTTCGTTCGGCGATACTGACGCGGCTTTAAAGAAATACATAAAAAAAGCCGTGTGTTTGATCGGCGACGTTTCGGTCAAGGTGCCTTCTTCAGAGCGCCTTTTTCAGAGCACATTCTTCATGGAAGGGCCGTGGGATCAAAATGTCGCATTTTTTTCTTAATTTTATTTTCAGGCCACTGTGTTTTTGACGAATGCGTTTAATGACACTGGTCAACAACAAAAAACATGTTTTTCTGGCCTGGACTTTTGCAGCTGTTCTAGACTAATTTCAGGGTGCTGATTCCAAATCTGATCTCAGATTTGCTCTATCACATCTCATTTTATGCTATCGGCATACCCCATTTTCATTGATTTTACCCAAAATTAACTCTGTCACTTATGATTGCAAGTTGTTGCGAGTCAGTGACTGCTTTAGTGTTAAAATATGGTGCTGTATTTTTAGGATAGTGTGTTTATAATATAATTTTATGTAGATATCCACATTTATTTAATATTTTTCTTCTGCAGTTTTTATTGAAAATGCAATATTTGATATCTCAAAAACCTGATGTGAAAGACAAAAACTGATGCCAGATTTGGAATCAGCACCCCAAAATTACCTTACAACCGTTGGAATACCTTATGCCAGAAAAAGGGTGTTGACCAGTGTTATTTTCGTACGCACATTGCCCGCTTGCAGCAGCAGCACCAGCAGCAGCACCCCCACGTTATATTTAATATCAGCGCAGGACTAATAACTGCACGCGGAACGCCTGTATACTAATTAATGTGCTCCTTGATCCAGCAGTGGAATGACCATGGCCGATGTTGATACTGTACCTTATTACTGGCGTGGAGCGGTGGGAAAAGTGGTTAGCACACTAACCCCCCTATTATGACATCTATTCAACCAGAACCTCGTGACCCACACGTGGCATGAGGAAGCCTTCATCCAGCAGTGGATGCACACTGTGCTGATAACAACAACGATAATTATATTGATGAGTCTATTATAATTACATGTAACGCAGTATTACATTATTATTTAATCGATGGGGTATCAAAGTGGCGAGATGCTAACTACCTCGCCTGGTATACAGGTAGTCGTGGGTTCGATTCCGACCCTGACGCCTGCTGTATATTTGGAGTTTGCGGTGTCTCTCTCTCTCTCCCCGTGGTCGCGTGGATTTTTCTCCGGGTCCTCCGTTTTTTTTTCACCCAGCCCAACCTCTCCCATCCCCCACCCAGCCCCACCCTCCCCACCCAGCCCCTCCCCACCCTCCAAACCCAGCCCCTCCCCACCCTCCCCTCCTCCCCAAGCCCCACCCTCCCCTCTCCACCCAGCCCTTCCCTCCCCACCCAGCCCCTCCCCACCCTCTCCACCCAGCCCCACCCCTCCCATTTTTGGATGGACACAATAATCCCCTGTGGGCTGGTGGAACCAGGAGGTTCCTACCAGTATACATCTCTGTACTGATGAATGCACCGTGTGTTGTTTGTTCTGCATTATTTTCTCTACTAATGTATTAGTATTACAACTACTAATTGTATTTATCACTACTCAAATTATTAATGCTACTATTAATTATAATTAAAATGTATAATGCCCATTCCATCATAGGATCCCAATACGCACAACTGCTAAAGTATTCACAACCTTGTTGCTCCCCACCACCTCCCGCCCTTGAGCCCACGGCCACTTGAAATGTAAAGTTGTTGGTAGTTTGAAAATGTAAAATATTAGTTTTACCCTTTGCTAGCACTACAATGGGCGTTCAGATGTTCAAAGCACCAAACAGATACCGTTCTCGCGAGAGGAATCACGCCCGCATGAATCACACGGCGGACATGTGGCAAAAGCACGCGCAAAAAAATTAACCCGTAAAAACAAAGTTTTTCACTATAAATCCTTTATATGCGTGGCGGCTAGAGTCCTCTCGTCCTCTGGCTTGAGATGGCTGCCACCTATGGGTCAGATGATTGCCTGCCACCATTAAGCAATTGGTAATTACATATAATTTTTTGTTTCCTAAAAAGTGTAAAATTTTGAAAAAAAATTTTCACGAAAATAAATTGTCACGCACAACGAGTCTGTGTGGAAAATGTCAGCTCGATTGGATCACGGGAAGTGGGTTAAAAAACGACCGAAATATTTGCACGGTCGTAAGCGCGCAAGCAAGTGAACTTAATATAAAGGATTTAAAAACCCCCGCGCACAACAAAACGTGCTCCCAACATCCACGCCATTGTCTTTGAAACCGCTCGGCAGGTTACGCGTTGTCATTGTTGCAAAGCCTTGCTCGCAATCACGGCCAGTTGCACCCCCACCCCCATCTCTCTTCCTCCGACTGCCATCGTCCTCACGTCTCGATGGGAGTGCGACAAGCGGCCGAATTGTTATGCGGAGAACGGCACCACCACCATCACCACCACCACCACCATAAAACTAACGGCTCCGATCTTGAAGTTCGCCGTGGCGCAATCAGTGCGCTGTTGTGTCGATTCGTTTCATTTTTTATTTTATTTTTTATTTCACAATTTGTTTCAACATTTTTAAGGTGAACTTTCGTTTCTTGTAGCTGAAACATCTTTGTAATGCAGGGTGCTTCGTAAAAAATGTTAACACTTCTGAGAATTTGCTCTGGAGACCACCTGGGGAAGATTCCAGGGGTAGCGTTGACAACGATGGCGAACGAGTGGAGATACTCTTTGACTTCGTGACGCTATTAACATCACATTTGTTATCACCTGACAGTGTAGTATTATCCGTTCTTTTCCCAACTAAAAACGATAGAACCGTGTAAGTTTCGATTTAAAGCTTTCGTGACTGCAGGGATTCATCTTTTTGGCTCTTTCGGTAAAGTCACGTAGAAGGGAAATAATAGAATAATAAAAATAAAACATAATAAAATAATTCTCACCACAGACCTGTTCTTCACCTGAGGACGGCTGGTTGCGTTGTGGCCGAAACGTCGTGAGAATTATTTTATTATGTTTTATTTTTATTATTTTATTATTTCCCATCTACGTGACTTTACCGTATAAGTGTTGACATTTTTTTTTAACCACCCTGTGTGCATTACTTATTTATTTATTGCCCGACTCGCTTTCATCCCGATCGCTACATCGACAGTCGCGTCCGCGAGACGCGGCACCACGAGACGCGCTGGGCCTCGTGCAATGCGGCCCCCCGCGGAAGTGGATATCGCAGAACTAGCTTTTGAGATCCCGTCAAGTGACCTCTGGTCCGCCACACGAGAGTCAAGTCCGTCACGTGACAACCAGAACAAGAAAAACATTCGAACACTCAAGAGCTGCGGTTCAGCCCAAATGAAATGCAGATAAAAAACTTCACGTGAATTTTTGTGTGTGTGTGGTGGCGTGTGTGTGTGTGTGGTTGCGTGTGTGTGTGTAGGGAGCGGTAGTGTAGCGGTTAGCGCGCTGCGGCAACCCGGGTTCGATTCCCGCTCACGGCCAACACCAATGTCGATTATCTGAACCGGTCCTGAGCCTCCCCTAGATCGACTCAGCCTGAAATTAGTACCTGGTTCGGTGTGTAAGCATCGCTACTAGGGAGACAAAGGTGGTCGGGCGTGGGGCTGGCCACCCACCCCCTCGTGTACCGTCCCGGCCTTCATAGGTGCTCGCTAACAGCACTTGCCCCTGCAGTCTGTTAAGGCTATATACGGGGGATCTTTGTCTTGAACTGTGTGTGTGCGTGTGTGCGGTCATTGGTGAACATGTTGAGAAGCCTGTTTAATCGCAGGCTGGCAACGGCCTAGATTCGAACCCAGGGTTTTATCGGCACCAGCCCGGCCACCTGTCTGCATCTGTTTCATTATTTTAGGGGAGTGGGGTGGGGGCATTAAAATGAGATGAGAGACGTCCTCGTTACATCGGGTGCTGACGAAATCACTTGACAGTCCTTTGCAAGGCCGGCCTCGTTAGCCATGCGGTTTCGAGACAAATTGTCAGTTGCCGTGGGTGAAATCTCCGGCCGCGGATCCATTCAACTCACGTAACTAATTCGCGGGTTGTATAATTTTCCTGCAGCGGCTGAATTTCGCCGCGTGCGAACGAGACGCGGTTTGGCTCTCACGAAAATAGTCGGTGGGGAAAAGGGGAAAATAATGAAAACAAAATCTTGGAGAGAAAATGCCGAGGGATTAAGCGGAAATGGAAATGGACCTTTTCTCTGTTTCTCAGTTTGGAAAAAAAAATCACGTGGAGCGAAACGAAAAAGAGCGGTGTAGAATTTACAAATGCCCCTGATTTTAGAAAATTAATGGGTTTTCTTCCTCTTTGTTCAGATTAATAATGTAAGATGCTCATTTATTCACATAAGCAAAAATGTCAAATTACTTTTAGAAGAGCGGAGCACATTCTCTTAGATTGCAAATCGGGGCACTTTTAAGTTAGAGATCACCTTTATTAAGCTGTCATCAGAATTTTTTTTTTCATTTCCACTTAGATTTTTTGCTAAAACAATCATTTTTCTTTCTCCTCCCTCCCTCTCTCTCTCCCTCGCTCTCAATATCTCCCACAGCGACGGTTACCACGGCAATGCTCTCGGCTCCCAGCATTCCCGGGAAATTTGCGGTGATGACCCCTGACCACGGCAACGAGAGGTCACCAAACGCGGTCCCACATGCGTCCAAGACTGCCGGTACATCGCTCTCGAATCACGCTCGCTCGTATTTTTTTTCTTTTCGCATCGTTGTCTGGATGTGGAGGCGCCGGTCAAGGTATCAACTTTTTTGTTTACGTTTTTTTATGTTTGGGGATTTTTGTATTCACTGTCTCTTCTGGTCGAAAGACACATTCCCCCCCCCCTCCCAAAACTTTCACGAGCATAACCTGGCCGCAACTTACCCGACTCCCCTGCATCTCAAACACCCGCAATTGCACGCACGCAAGTTCAAGTTCAAGTTCATTTATTAGGTAGAGCCCTGTGAGCCATTCGGCTTATGAATCGGGTGCAACCGCAACAAACAAAAAACAAAAACAAGAACAAAAAACATCTTAAAGTGAATATATGACTAAGTGCAAACAGAAAATCCAAGAAAAGACAGCAAAATATTGCAGAAAAAAAGCACCGTACACCAACGGTGTGTGCAAAAATCCCAGTGGGATGCAAGTCAAACAACAACAACAACCACAAGACAACTTAGATTAAGGCCATCAGTCTAACTCTGTACTACAACAAACAAACATGGCCAAACCAATACACTTTTCGAAATCACCAAAATAAAGCCATGAAAGCAGACGAAGATGCCCCCACGTGGCCTCGAACAGGCCGAGGTGCACGAGGTGGGACCGCCGCCTCCGTCTTCCCGGCTCCCGTTGTTCATACGCCACGGCAGATGTTCGACAAGGCCACTTGAGTCCGAGTCGATCTAGGGGAGGCCCCGGGATCAGCCGCGGCGTTCGTCACCGACGTCGTGCGGCCGCACTCAACGCTCGCTAACCCTCACTCTTACACAAAGACCCCCCGTATAGCCCAAACAGACTGTTGGGGCAAGTGCTGTTAGCGAGCACCTATGAAGGCTGGCACAGCGGCACACGAGGTGGTGGGTGGCCAGCACCACGCCCGGCCGCCTTTGTCTCCCTGGTGGCGATGTTTACTACACACCGCATCAGGTACTCATTTGAGGCTGAGTCGACCTAGGGGAAGCCGAGGACCGGTTCAGATAATCGTCACCGGTGTTGGCCGTGAGCGGGTTCATAGCGCTAGCTGCTATACTACCGCTCCCCACACACTCGCACACGCACACACGCACACACTCCCACACACTCGCACACACTCGTACACACTCGTACACACTCACACACACTCACACTCCCACACACTCCCACACACTCGCACACTCGCACACACGCACACACTCCCACACACTCGCACACGCACGCACACGCACACACACGCACACACACACTCCCACACACTCGCACACTCACACACGCACACTCCCACACACTCGCACACGCACACACACACTCGCACACTCACACACGCACACTCCCACACACTCGCACACTCACACACGCACACTCGCACGCACACACTCACACACACTCACACTCACACACACTCACACACACTCACACACACTCACACACACTCGCACACTCACACACGCACTCGCACACTCACACACGCACACTCGCACGCACACACTCACACACACTCACACACTCACACACACTCACACTCCCACACACTCACACACTCACACACTCACACACACTCACACACTCACACACACTCACACTCCCACACACTCACACACTCACACACGCACACACTCCCACACACTCACACACGCACACACGCACACACACTCCCACACACTCGCACACGCACACACACGCACACACACACTCGCACACACTCCCACAACTCGCACACTCACACACGCACACACGCACACACGCACACACACACTCACACACACTCGCACACACTCCCACACACTCGCACACACTCCCACACACTCGCACACACTCCCACACACTCGCACACACTCCCCACCACACTCCCACACACTCGCACACACTCGCACACACTCCCACACACTCACACTCGCACACACTCCCACACACTCGCACACACTCCCACACACTCCCACACACTCGCACACACTCCCACACACTCACACACGCACACTCGCACACCACTCCCACACGCACACTCGCACACACTCACACTCGCACACTCCCACACACTCGCACACACTCGCACACACTCCCACACACTCCCACACACTCGCACACACTCCCCACACACTCCCACACACTAGCACACACTCGCACACACTCCCACACACTCACACTCGCACACACTCCCACACACTCGCACACACTCCCACACACTCCCACACACTCGCACACACTCCCACACACTCACACACGCACACTCGCACACACTCCCACACGCACACTCGCACACACTCACACTCGCACACTCCCACACACTCGCACACACTCCCACACACTCACACACTCACACACGCACACACTCCCACACACTCCCACACACTCGCACACGCACACACACGCACCACACACACTCGCACACACTCCCACAACCTCGCACACTCACACACGCACACACGCACACACGCACACACGCACACACACTCACACACACTCACACACACTCGCACACACTCCCACACACTCGCACACACTCCCACACACTCGCACACACTCCCACACACTCCCACACACTCGCACACACTCGCACACACTCCCACACACTCACACTCGCACACACTCCCACACACTCGCACACACTCCCACACACTCCCACACACTCGCACACACTCCCACACACTCACACACGCACACTCGCACACACTCCCACACGCACACTCGCACACACTCACACTCGCACACTCGCACACTCCCACACACTCGCACACACTCGCACACACTCCCACACACTCCCACACACTCGCACACACTCCCACACACTCCCACACACTCGCACACACTCGCACACACTCCCACACACTCACACTCGCACACACTCCCACACACTCGCACACACTCCCACACACTCCCACACACTCGCACACACTCCCACACACTCACACACGCACACTCGCACACACTCCCACACGCACACTCGCACACACTCACACTCGCACACTCCCACACACTCGCACACACTCCCACACACTCCCACACACTCGCACACACTCCCACACACTCACACACGCACACTCGCACACACTCCCACACGCACACTCGCACACACTCACACTCGCACACACTTGCACACCGGTTCAGATAATCGTCAACGGCGTTTGATCGCGGGCAGGAATCGAACTCGGCTCGCAGGGGGTTCGTTGCGCAGCAGTTCGCCAACCACTGCGCCACCGCTCCCCACGCTCACATCCACGCACACATCCACGCCTCCCCCGCCTTCTCTTCCTGCCTTCGTGAATAAAGAGTCATTAGATGTAATTAGGCCACCGTTTAATAATTGAGGCCATTTTGTGCTGTGGAAATTACAGGGTGGGGTGAAAAGCGAGGTGGGTGGGGGGTGGGGTGGGCGGAAGCGACGCTCAGTTAATTAATGACTGAAGAGTTTGGTGATGGATGGGGAAATAGAGGACGATTTAATTTGTATCCCGTGGAAAATTGAACCCCTTAAAGGGGTCTTTCAATGCACTGTTGGCGTCATTTTATCCCAGCACTTCATGCTCGGGATTTACACGCCCCGAGAACATGATTTCATTATTTCTTCTTCTTGGTTCTTTCGGTAAAGTCACGTAGAAGGGAAGTAATAAAATAACAAAAATAAAACATAATTAAATAATTATCACGACGTTTCGGCCACAACGCAAGCAGCCGTCCTCAGGTGAAAACCAGCTCTGTCGGGGAGACAGCGTCTGAATGAAACAGCACACGAGCTTGGAGCATATATATAAGCTGGGTTGGGAGGGGGGGAAAGGGCGCTTCGACAAAATAATTAGCATATCAAGAGGAATTTAGCATATTTATGGGAAATGCAGCAAAGTGATTAGTACTACACATGCATTACTTCTGTTTCGGTTGAGTCATTAAAGTCACTACCATCGCCAACTCGTGGCAGTCCGCCCCGTGCGACAACCCACCTCGCTGTTGCCATCCTCTGGGAGATGTCCCCCTAAAATTATCGACGAAACTCGTTTTTATTTCAACCAGGAACCGCCCTCAAACTCTTTGTTTTTTCGGTAAAGTCACGTAGGTAAAAAATAAAATAAATGAAAACGACTCAATTAAATCACGACGTTTCGGGCGCAACACAAGCGTCCGTCATCAGGTGGGAAAGCCCCACTGAGCCTACGTAGCACTTTTTCAGCAGCGACCTGGCCACAAATGATGGCCCAACCAAGTTGTTTATCATAAACGTGGACAGTTAAAGTCGCCAAATACTCTAAACGCCCAAAAAAAGGTCCCATGTTGTAGCTGCTCACCCCGAGCTATGAATGCTATGCTACGTGCATTGTTGATTTGAAGCTTTCGTGACTGCAAGGAATCCATACTCGTTGGTTCTTTCGGTAAAGTCACGTAGAAGGGAAATAATAAAATAACAAAAATAAAACATAATTAAATAATTATCACGACGTTTCGGCCACAACGCAAGCAGCCGTCCTCAGGCGAAGAACCACAGACATATTCCCTTCTACGTGACTTTACCGAAAGAACCAAGAAGATGAATCCCTGCAGTCACGAAAGCTTTAAATCGAAGCTTAACACCTGTTTATTGCCAGAAAGGCTTAAACCAATTATTATTTTTCATACGGGTAGAGGGGACACCATAAACTCCAAATGTACATCAGGCGTCTGTCTAGGTTGGGATCGAACCCACGACCTCCTGTATACGAGGCGAGGCAGTTAACATCTCGTCACAGTACTCTCCCCCCCCCCCTTCTTTGGTTAGTCTCGGCCACTGACCATAGTCCCTTCCAGCTATGACAGGCGTTTGTTCTCCAACACATGCACCCCCCCCCCCCCAACTCTCTTTCTCCCACCCTGTGTTTGTGTAATTGACCTTCCAATATTTTTTCGTCCCATTTTAATTGTCGCTATCCAAGTGTCTGATTCGTACGTCGCAGCAGGCAATAACCAGCGACTGGAAAATCTCCTCGTTAGCATCCTTGGTGCGTCGCTCTTCCCCCCCCCCAAGCGTGATTTATCGCGCAGTTATCTTGATTATCGGACGGCGGGAGGTTGTGGAGCTTGGCACAGAAATCATGGAAAGTTGGGCCTCAAAAGAAGTGTGATGGGAGATTTAAGTGACGTGCGTTCGCCAAACACCTCAACGCCATCGAATACAGCACGTGCATCATCTGCTGAACATCTGTCAAACTACTGGACATCCGTGAAGAAAAAAGCTTCATAGCTCATCGGATTTCTCCACTGTAAAATACGTATTCTGATTCTTTTTCTGACAAAAAAAACAATGGTACTAAAAAAGAAAAAAATATCTAGACGACGTTTAAGGCAACGGCCCGTCTGCATGGCAGTTAAATCGAGAGGCGAGTCAGGAGAGAGATAGAGTGGATAATTAGAGTTGGAGACCTCCCTTGTTTACACCCTGGGGGAACATAATGACATGTTTAAATATGTTTTCAAGATTTTTCGATTTAAAGCTTTCGTGACTGCAGGGATTCATCTTCTTGGTTCTTTCGGTAAAGTCACGTGTGTGTCTGTGTGACTCTTCGTAATGTGCCCAATACAAAAAAAACACACACACACACTGGTCAGATTGAAAACATCTTCTTGGTTCTTTCGGTAAAGTCACGTAGAAGGGAAGTAATAAAATAATAAAAATATTTTATTATGTTTTATTTTTATTATTTTATTACTTCCCTTCTACGTGACTTTACCGAAAGAACCAAGAAGATGTTTTCAAGATGACCAGTGTGTGTGTGTGTTTTGTATTGGGCACATTACGAAGAGTCACACATACACACACAGTAGCGGGAGCACTTTGAGCAGCTTCGCTGAGTCAAGGGTCGCACCATCACCGAGTAAATCCATCGCGCGAACTTTGAGTTCGCTCAGCAAGAGGGAATCATTTTGCGAGCGCGACGCGGAACTGAGAATCGTGACCGAGTGCCTCCTACGTTCAAAAAATTGAGAATCTCGCGAGGAAATATACAATCGTTGCGCGTGAAGGTGAGCGAAAGAAAGTTGGCGTTTATTATTATTATTCAATAAAACTCGATAAAGCCAACTCTTATCAACGTTGTCCCAGACAGGATGAGAATCGTGGACAATATATCATTTTTGAAATGATATTTTAATTCCTCTTCTTTTCAACTCTATATCTGTTGCAATTTTCTTGTGTGTGTGTGTGTGTTCACATTGCAACCTTCTCAAAAGTGAGTTGCTAGAGCGATAGGAGTCAAGCAACGCCTAAGCCTGCGTGCTCCCCGCCGCTTTCACTCGGCGAACGGCGTTTGGGGGCTCAGGGTGTCCTTGCCCAATCCTGGCCCAGTGTGGCTCACAAACTCAAGGGACGAACAACAAAAACCCAGATCTACCCCCCCTTCCCCCCAAAAAGGGTACATTTTCAATCGTCGCGTATTGCCCTGTCTGCCTGCCGAGTAAAGCACGCGGCGTTTTTGCTCAGGGCCAGAGGTCACAAACGGGTTTTGATTCCTTAACGTACCCGTACCCGGCCGCACCAGGGTCGCAAACGGGTACCCGTACCCGTATCCGGCCGTACCCGTACCAGGCCCGGTACGTGTAGGGTATGGGTATCGGGTACCTGATTGCGACCTCTGGGATGAAGCCACGTTGCAGGCGCGGGTGGGTTGATTCTAGGAACTTGAATTGTGAGAAGAGACAAGACGTTGGGAAATGAGTGACAAACAATTACTCACCAGTTACTCACGGTCTACCCGTACCCGTACCCGGCCGCACCAGGGTCGGGTATCGGGTAGGGTACGGGTATGGGGTACCCGGTTGCGACCTCTGCTCAGGGCACACAGCCTGTGCATTAACCCCGCCTTGCCATCCCACCTCCCCCCTCTCTATCTCCCTGTGTGTGCACCCGTGCTGTTATATGCGCGGTGATGCATTTGGGAGCAGAAGCAATGGTCTCGGGTCGGCCAAAGAACGCTACGGCACTACAGCCGTGCACTCACGGACGCTCGCGAGCGCAGATTAAAGATGACCCCCCACCCCACCCACCCCACCCACCCCACCCACCCACCCCACCCACCTCACCGTGTAGTCTGTGCAGGCTGCCGGGTCAAGTGCTGTTAGCGAGTGCAAGATGAAAGCCGGCACGGCACACGTGGTCATGGGAGGGTTGGGGCTGGGCCACCTCTTGTCTCCGCGGTGCGAATGTTATCACGCCGCATCGGGTACTCATTTGAGGCTGAGTCGACCTAGGGGAGGTCCAGGTCTGCTTCGTGTAATTGTCGTTGTCGCTGGTGTTGGACGTGAGCGGAATGGAACGGGACTCTGGTCACCGGGTTCGTAGCTTTGTGCTTCGCCCACACACTAAAGACAAAGATCTCGCGTATAGCCTGCAGCAGTCTGTTGGGGCAAGTGCTGTTAGCGAGCACCTATGAAGGCCGGCACGGCACACGAGGGGGTGCGTGGCCAGCACCACGCCCGGCCGCCTTTGTCTCCCCAGTGACGATGTTTACACACCGCATCAGGTACTCATTTGAGGCTGAGTCGGCCTAGGGGAGACCCATGACCGGTTCATATAATCATCGCTGGTGTTGGCCGCGAGTGGAAATCGAACTCGGGTTCGTAGCAAATCGCGCTAACTGCTGCACCACCGCTCCCCACGTGCACACGCACGCGCACACACAGACGCGCATATCACATCTCTAACAGAGCAGAAGTTACATTCACCCGGTCCCTATCGCTGCAAAACACATTCATGCAAATAGTTGTAAATATATCACTCCCCTCCACGGCCCCCACGGCCCCCTCCCCTCCTAATGCAAATCCCCCCCCCCCCACTAACGTGCCCCCCCCCATCACCCCCCCCCCCCTCATTGTTTTACTGTGAGAGCCACCATCCCGATAGCGCGGACAATAATAATAATATAAGTTTGGCGCAATACGGGCTGCACGAGATACAGGCGAACATCAGGGCTGGGTGCAATGTGGTGACGGTAACGAGCGTGCTGGTGGGGAGAGGGGGGGGGCTTTCACGCCCCCCCCCCCCCCCCCCACCACCAGTGGACAAAGATACGAGTTAGGCCCCCCCCCCCCCCTTGACAACCACCATGACATTTGTTTTCCAGCAACGGTGTAAAATAAAAATAAAAAATTTGAAATATGTTTTATTTCGTTCAAGCGGTGACATTTGGCGTCTGCATATTTCGCAAATCAAATATTGCCCCCCCCCAACCTAACCAATCACCCTCCCACCCCCACCGAGCTGATAATGTAGAAAATCCATAATCGAGGCTTTTTGTGTTAGATCGCGTAAATATAAAAGTGTTGTGGTTAAGCCCGCCACCACCCGACACAGCCAATTGGCAAGGTTTTATCACGTAGACAAAACATGCCAATCTGTTACCCCTTCAGCACGCCCGTGTATCGGAGACTAAACCCCCACAACATTCGCAATGTTTATACGACGAGACTGTAGGATATACCAGTCGACGATTCTAAAAAGTGATGACTTACTGGCGCCGGTTTTTTTTCGAGGGGAGCGCCTGAGCCCCTTCAAATCGCATCTCATCTCAAGCGAGTTGGGGAAAAAAAACAGCCGTCACCGCGCGGCAAATAGGGTTGACCCAGCAGCCCCTTTGCAAGCCAGCATTAGCCTGGCGGTAGAGACCCATGGCTGCTGCTGCTGATGTGTGCGTGGGGGGGGGGAGCGGTAAGCGCTACGCTACGAACTCGGCCACCCGAGTTCGATTCCCGCTCGCGGACAACACCGGTGACGATTATCTGAGCAGGTCCTGGGCTTTCGCCTCGGCCGGTTCAGCCTCTAAGTGAGTAACTGGTGCGGTGTGTGAACATCGCCACTGGGTAGACAAAGGCGGCCGGGCGTGGTGCTGGGCACCCAGCCCCTTCGTGTGCCGTGCCGGCCTTCATAGGTGCTCGCTAACAGCACTTGCCCCAACAGTCTGTTAAGGCTACACGGGGAGTCGTTGTCTTTGTGTGTGTAATCCCAACTGGGTAACAACAAGAACAAATGTAAGATTATCTTGGCAGTGGAGTGGAGATGTTTGAACAGAAGTGGCAGGATTGGTTCGCGTGTCCCATCGCGACTGCGATGCACTGCCGTCTTATAGATCACGATACCCAGATGAGTGCTTACACTTAGAGCCAATTATATTAACAGTTTCACGCACTCGTGCCCGGTAATGTTTTTTTGTTCTCATTGAATGGCATCGACGGTTGATACAGTTGTAGAATAGAATAGAATAAAAAAACACATATTTTTCATAAGTACGGTGTGCTAATGCCAGACGATGGCTGTAACGGAGAAAAAGAGGTGAAAGAAACACGTTGAATAGCTTAAAAATCTGAGCTCAAGCCGTGACAATCGAGGCGGCTCGAATTTTTTGCACAAAAAGCCAAACAAATTAATAATGAAAAGAAAATTAAGGAATTAGTAATCCGTGCCACGTTTTTAATTTACTCGCACGCGAGCGAAATCCTCTCCCCCCCCCCCCCCGTTCGTTGACGAGCGTTTACAATTGTCGCTTCGGGCTCCCCCCCCTGCCCCCCCCCCCCTCTCGAGTGAGAACGGCTGCCGTAATAAGGTAGAATAAAACAAGCGGTCGGAAATGAATGAGACAAATGGAGAGGAGGGGGGTGGGGGACCGAATTAATAATCGCGAAGCAGACTCCACGTCGTTCATAACCGGCACGAGCGTCGGCTGCACGCTCGCTCCGCTGGAATCGCCTCCTCGGCGGCTTCTACTAACCCAACCTTTATTTTCTTCCTAATCAGTCCCCAACACTTGATAAGAAGATGCCCCCGACTGCAATGTTTTAATGAGTTTACACGCCCGATGTGTTTCCTGCACCCCCCCCCACCCCTCCCGCCGCCGCCCGCTCGCCCACCCCCTCCCTTAATTAGGCAGCCATGAAAATATATTTTAGAAAAATTATTTAGTCCCACAATGTTTCATAATTTGGCCCAAGGAATTTCGTTTCGGAAAATAAAAAAAAAACGAGGCTGGCTTCAAGTTTTGATTAAGATTACAAATGGCCGCAACTCCTGAAATGCTTTTATTGGAGCAATTAGTTGTTTCGATGTAAAGCTTTCGTGACTGCAGGGATTCATCTTCTTGGTTCTTTCGGTAAAGTCACGTAGAAGGGAAATAATAAAATAATATAAATAAAACATAATACAATACATTTCTCACGAAGTTTCGGCCACAACGCAAGCAGCCGTCCTCAGGCGTGGTGCTAAACTCTTCGAAGCGGTTTAAAGCTAAAACTGCGAACTGTTGTTTGTGTTGACCGGGTGAGGCCCGCTGAGCTATATAGATCTTTATTTTTATTTGTATCAGAAGCGACCTGGTCACAAATGATAGTTGGAGGAAGCAGCTCATCATCGCGTGTACGGTAAATGTATCGCGGCCAAATACTCTGAACGCACCTCGGTTCCAAAATGCGGAGGGAAATCTCCGAGGACCCTGAGATGAAAGTCCACGAGGGAGAGAGTAAGAACATGCAAACTCGAAGCCAGGACCTCGTGCATACCAGGCGAGGTAGTTGGCATCTCATAGCCCCTCGGAGGCCGTGCACCGATGTTCCTGCGGCGTTCTGCTGACTGCGCAAACTGCCGAAGGACGTCGCTTTCAAAGCGAAAACATATATACACACACACAATGATATATGTTTTATATATGTAATAAGAATGGAAGCTAGAGCAAGGTTGGAATTGTTTGGCCATCAGTCAAACGATGGCTGATTTTGTTGGAATGATGCGTCGCGATTCAGCGATTCAGCTGAACGTACGAACAACAACAACAACACATCGTTTGCATTGATTGGCTGCGCGCACGATTGTATCGCGACGCTAACGATCGACCTTGCCACTCAACGGCACAGACGGACAGACAGGTTGACAGACAAACAGACGCACCGACAAGACGGTGCGAGAAAACGTCGACGAAGCTGACCCAGCGATCGACAGCCACGCAGACGGACTTCGACTCATCGACAGACGAGACCGTCAACCAGACAGACGAAGATCCGCCCGACAGAACCGCCCCACGCCATTCAGCCACCGTGTCTGGAAAAGCCTGCAGCGACGGAATTGCACGAACTTGTTATTCGGCACGGATCCCCGGGGGGGTGGGTACGCCCAATGAATATTTGTGTCTCAGCCCCGGGGCGCAGGTCAAAAATACGATCGTCTGACCTTGCGAGAGAGAGAGCCAGAGAGAGCCAGAGAGCCAGAGCGAGAGATACAGAGAGAGATGGAAAACTTTCACCGTTCCCCGAGGCGAGTGTCGAACGAACGCAGGCACGCAGCGAGGTCGCGTGGGCCAGGAAGGGGGTGCGGGGGGTATAAAGTCACAACTCTTAAATAAGAAAGGGAAACGCACAAGGCGCGCGGGTCGGATGGGATCAGTGGGGGCCAATTTTGTTTTTGTGCATTGGCCGCGCACGCAATCGCACACACACACACACACTTGCTCGCACACGCACACTCGCACGCTCGCACACGCACACACACACGCTCGCACACACGCACACACTCGCACACACACACACGCTCGCACACGCACACACACGCACACACTCCCAAACACTCCCACACACTCGCACATGCACACACTCGCACACACTCCCACACAATCACACATGCACACTCGCACACACTCACACATGCACACTTGCACACACACTCGCACACACACACACACTCGCACACAGACACACTCCCACATACTCCCACACACACACACTCCCACACACTCGCACACACACTCCCACACACACACGCACACTCCCACACACTCCCACACACACTCCCACACACTCGAACACACACTCCCACACACACACGCACACTCCCACACACACTCCCACACACACTCCTACACACACACTCCCACATACACTCGCACACACACACACTCCCACACACTCGCACACACACACACTCCCACACACTCGCACACACACTCGCACACACACTCGCACACAAACTCGCACACACACTCGCACACACACACACTCCCACACACACACACTAACACACACACTCCCACACACAGGCACACACACACACTCCCACACACACACACTAACACACACACACTCCCACACACACACTCGCACACACACTCCTACACACTCCCACACACACACTCGCACACACACACACTCCCACACACTCGCACACACACTCCTACACACACACACTCCCACACACACACTCGCACACACTCGCACACACACTCCTACACACACACACTCCCACACACACACACGCACACACTCGCACACACACTCCCACACACACACTCCCACACACACACTCGCACACACTCGCACACACACTCCTACACACACACACTCCCACACACACACTCGCACACACACACACACTCCCACACACTCGCACAGATACACTCACACACACACTCACACACACACTCCCACACACTCGCACACACTCGCACACACACACACACTCACACACACACACACTCCCACACACTCGCACACACTCGCACACACACTACTACACACACACTCCCACACACACACTCGCACACACACACACACACACACTCCCACACACACACAGACACACACACTCGCACACACACAGACACGCACACACTAACACACACTCGCGTACACATACACACGCACACACTCACACACTCCCACACTCCCACACACACACTCCCACACACACACTCCCACACACACTCCTACACAACAACAACAACAACCGCCATTCGCCACTAAGTGGCGGTGACGTCACCACGATGCTTGTGCCAGGCCAAGTGCACCTTGAGGCCACGTGAAGTGTCGAAAGCCCGCTGGCAGGAGGTCACGGGGCAGACCCAGGTGCCACTGGTCGACTGACCGAGATGACCGAGATGACTGGCTGATGCACCACCTGTGCCCCCTACTGTGCCAACTTGCTGTGCTTTAGCCACCCGGCGCTCCGCTCGTTGTTGTGAGCGTCGCTCCTCCGCCCTCCGTTGTTGTTGGAGGGCGACTGCCTCCAACTGCCCAGTAGCGTCCTTCACGAGCCTCCTCCACTGAGGCCGATCTTGACACCGCTGGTACCAGTCATCGGCAAGTCCACTCAGCTCCACGTCCTCCTGTACCACATCACTCCATCTCTTCTCCAGCCCGTGCCGCGCCCGTCTAGCCCCCTCGATCCGGCCGAACAAAAGCTGTTTAGGCATGCGGTGGCTGGGCATGCGGGCTACATGACCCAGCCAACGCAGCCTTGCCTGCCGGAGGAGCTCACTGATGGGACTTTGCCCAGATCTTTCAAGGATTTGTGAGCTCCTCACACAATCCAGCCTGGTTAAACCCAGGATGGATCGTAGGCAGGCCAGCCTAAATGTTTCCAACCGGCGAAGATGCTCCACCAGGGGGGTCCACGTCTCGCAAGCGTAGAGAAGGGAGGGAATGACCGTGGCCGAGAAGACCTGAAGCTTCGTGCGGAGCGACAGACCAGGTAGCTTCCACACAGCGTTACGCAACCGATGAAAAGATATTGCCGCTCGACTGATTCGGAGTGAGACCTCTGCTGATAGACTGGAGCCGGTCATAAGCATACTGCCCAGGTATGGGAAACTCTCCACTCTCTCCACAACTGCCCCATCACCAATTGGGAGTTGTGGGGGTGGAGTGTCCGATGGTACAAAATACCCAGGCAGGTGCTTGGTTTTGGTGGGGCTGATGGTAAGGCCCCATCTCTTAGTGGCACGCTCCAGTCTCAGCAGCAGCGCCTCCAACTCCTCTTCTGAATGAGCAGCTATTACCAAATCATCGGCATACATAACGTGGTTGACCAATAGGGAGCCATCCCTTGATCGCACCCGGGCGTCGATCAGCCTCCCATTATATCTGTACCAAACGGAAACTCCCCCGGTACAGCTATTGAAGGCTTCACGAACTACGCGGTCAAAATAGATGTTAAATAATGTGGGAGCCAGAGGACATCCCTGTCGCACCCCAAGGTGTACAGGGAAAGGCTCCGACTCCCGGCCACGTAGTTTTACCCGGGCCCGCTCACCATCATGAAGGTCCTTAATGATCGTGAGTAGAGGGTCAGGGACTCCGAAAGCACGAAGAACAACCCAGAGTCCAGTCCTACTGATGGTATCATAGGCCTTGACCAGGTCAATAAAGCAGAGATGTAGGTCTTTTTGGAATTCCCTACACCTCTGCTGTAGCAGACGGACAGAAAATATGGCATCTGTGCAGGACCGCCCTTTCCTGAAAGCGCATTGGGGCTCCGCAAGCCCCTCCTCAGCGTGCCTAGCAAGGCGATGTTGAATAATCCTTGCCAGGACCTTACCCGGCACACTGAGGAGTGAGATGCCCCTGTAGTTGTTACACACACACACTCCCACACACACACGCACACACTCACACACTCCCACACACTCGCACACACTCGCACACACACACATACTCCCACACACTCCCACACACACACTCACACACACTCCCACACACACACACTCCCACACACACACACTCCCACACACACACTCCCACACACACACTCGCACACACACACACACTCCCACGCACACACAAAGCGAGGCGCCGTTGAATCGCACTCGGCGCCTCTTGACGTCTGCTCGAGGTCACGTGTGCGATGTCGCGCACCGATGCAGCCACCGCTCAGCTCGGCCGATGGGCGACTGTGCTATGTATAACAGGTGCTATAGGCTGCTGCTGCTGCGGCAGCGGCGGCGGCGAGGGTTTTACCCCATGCGCAGCAGAGTTCGGGGATGTAACAACCCCCCATCGTTGTGCTGTCACTTCCACGCTGGTTCATTCAGAGCAGTGGTTCATCATCTGGGGGTGCACGCACGCCCTGGGGTTGCGAAATGTCCCTTTCCGGGGATGCGAGACGCGGACAGATTTTTTTTTAGAAGGTAAATAATCGAAAAACACGACTTAATCACGAGCACGTAAGTATAACCTCCGTTCATCTTCTTGGTTCTTTCGGTAAAGTCACGTAGAAGGGAAGTACTAAAATAATAAAAATGAAACATAATAAAATTATATATAATATTATTTTTTTATATATTATATTATTTTATTATGTTGTATTTTAAATAATAAAATAATAAAATATTATATTTTTTTCTTATATATTATATTATTTTATCATGTTTTATTTTTATTATATTATTATTTCCCTTCTACGTGACTTTACCGAAAGAACCAAGAAGATGAATCCCTGCAGTCACGAAAGCTTTAAATCGAAATATAACCTCCTTTGTTTCATCAAACCCGATGTCAGTTTCATATGTAGGATTTCGCGACCAATATCCACCCCCTCCACCCCCCTCACTTTACGCAAGAGCGCAGAAGCGTGGTCACCACATCTACGAAACAGGTGGACTTCTTCACAAATCTGGCTGTCACCTGATGAAGTTGGTTGTAATTACCGGCGAAAAGTCGTACTCAGATTGTGAATGTTGTGGCTTGGCTCTTTAACACACCGGTGCGCTGTACTAGTGTACTACACTATATACTACACTACTATACACTACACTATACACTACACTATACACTACACTATACAATATACTACACTATACACTACAATACTATACACAATACACTACATTATACACTAGTGCTGTCCTAGTATACTACACTACTATACACTACACTATACACTACTATCCACTATACTATAGAATATACTACACTATACACTACACTACTATACACAATACACTACTATACACTATACACTACACTATACACTACACTACTATACACTACACTATACACTACTGCTGTCCTAATATACTACACTACAATACACTATACACTACACTATACACTACACTACTATACACTACACTATACACTAGTGCTGTCCTAGTGACGAATTGGCCACGTTCTGTTTACGTGACAACCCTTACTAGTTGGCCGTGTGGGGTGGCGGCGGGTTCTAACGACACATTTACGTATTTACGCGATCTAACCCAAAAGACCTCTATCATGAGCAAAGCCCCATTGTATTAACTTGCATTGCAAAGGTGAAGGGCCACTGGTGTCGAGCGGTGGGTCTGGCACGTGCGTCTCTTGAATGAACCGCTTCGCGAGACGCCACCGTTTTCATCGCATTTCATTGTGGGCCTTGAAATATTGAAGGTTTTAAAAAAATAATAATAATTTGAAGAGAGAAAAACACATTTGCTCTTCTTGTTATCGTGGTTTGCCGACCTACGATCTACATGCAAGGTTGCAGGTTTTGCTCTTCGTACAAACGGACACAAAGACAAAGATCCCCCATATAGCCTTAACAAGCTGATGGTGCAAGTGCTGTTAGCGAGCACCTATGAAGGCCGGAACGGTACACAAGAGGGTGGGTGGCCAGCACCACGCCCGACCGCCTTGTCTCCCCAGTGGCGATGTTTACACACCGCACCAGGTACTCATTTGAGGCTGCGTCGACCTAGGGGAGGCCCGGGACCGGTTCAGATAATCGTCACTGGTGTTGGCCGTGAGCGGGAATCGAACTCGTGTCGCCAGGTTCATAGCGCAGCGCGCTAACGGCTACACTACCGCTCCCCCACTACACACACGCACCACTACACACACGCACCACTACACACACGCACCACTACACACACGCACCACTACACACACGCACCACTACACACACACCAACCACCACGCGGGGAAGACCCCCCCGCGTTGGCTCCCCGCGGCTGTCCTCGCCGGCGTCACCGTGGCGCGCATTGACCGACTTGGCGGAGTTCGGGTTCCAGACGATCGCCCCGGTACCGACAGCGATGAAGGGGAGAGCGAGCGAGCTAGCTGGGAGGTGTGGGGGGGGGGGTGAGCCCACGCGTCACGCACGCCGCTGGCAAGTAGCCGGGGGGGGGGAAATAAGTATAACCCGTAAAAACAAAGTTTTTCACTCTAAATCCTTTATATGCGTCGCGGCTAGAGTCCTCTCGTCCTCTGGCTTGAGATGGCTGCCGCCTATGGGTCAGATGATTGTCTGCCACCATTAAGCAATTGGTAATTAAATATTTAATTTGTTTTCCCTAAACAGTGTAAAATTTTGGAAAAAAATTTTCACGAACATTAATTGTCCAGCACAACGAGTCTGTGTGGAAAATGTCAGCTCGATTGGATCACGGGAAGTGGGTTAAAAAAACGACCGAAAGGTTTGCACGGTCGTAAGCAAGCAAGCACGCAAGCAAGCAAGCAAACTTAATATAAAGGATTTAAAAACAACAAAAACCGACCGGTGAAGCGTCTCTGATGCATCGCACGTTTAAAAAAAGATTTTCAAGGCGACCGAGGCCGAACGAGTTAAGCTGCAGATTATTTTTTTGGAAGGGGGAGTGTGGGGCCGCCTGGGGCTGGGATGGGGGTGTGGTTAGGGGGGAGGGGGGAGGGCTAAAGAGCCCCCCTCAATTATCAACCATTTCACGCCGATATTGGTGATGTGGCGTCTCTGCTCTTGTCACTGCGGTGGATTGACAGCCGTCGTCTGGGGGTGGGGGGTGTGTGGGGGAGGGGGTGGGGATGTGGGGGGGAAGGTGGGGTGGGGGTTTGTCCCTCACCCCCCCCCCCGCACCTCCTTAAAGATTTCTCTTTTTTTTACTACACCCTGTTAAATAATTAATGCTAAAGATTTTCGCTGTTCCTTCGCCGCTTAAATCCAACGTACGGCACCTTCGAAGCATCTCGCCACGCGCTGTCGATTTAGAGGAGCGGCGTGGCCGAGCGGCAATGCATGCGGCGTAGCGGTGGCTTTGCCAAACAATTAATAATTAAATAAATTCGCGAAGAATGCAAAGCGGATTTAAAAAATTTGTAAAATGTTTTTAAAAGGAATGGGAGTGGCCGTCAGCGATAGGTTTGCCAAACGATGGAAATGAAATAAGCATAACCAGTAAAAACAAAGTTTTTCACTATAAATCCTTTATATGCGTGGCGGCTAGAGTCCTCTCGTCCTCTGGCTTGAGATGGCTGCCACCTATGGGTCAGATGATTGTCTGCCAGTATTAAGCAATTGGTAATCAAATATTTAATTTGTTTTCCCTAAACAGTGTAAAATTTTTGAAAAATTTTTCACGAACATTAATTGTCTCGCACAACAAGTCTGTGTGCAAAATGTCAGCTCGATTGGATCACGGGAAGTGGGTTAAAAAACGACCGAAAGATTTGCACGGTCGTAAGCAAGCAAGCACGCAAGCAAGCGAACTTAATATAAAGGATTTAATAAAAATGCGAAGAATTCAAAGCGGATTTTTTAAAAAATTCCTAAAATGTTTTCAAAAGGAAGGGGAGTGAGTGGCGGTCAGCGCACTGCTGCGCTACGAACCCTGGGGGCTTGAGTTCGATCCGAGCGCGCCGCGGTGGCAAGACGTTAGCTACCTCGCAGATGTCGAGTGGAGGATGAACGTGTTGTGTTTAATGGTGTTGAGCTGTTTGGCTAACGTACGCGCTCATCACACTTATTTTGAGCGCGACTTTTCAGCCTTTCTTTGCCAAGCTTGAACACCTCCCATCGTCCGAGAATTGAAGATAATTACCGATGATTCACGCTTGGAAGGCAACAACAAGCAACTTACCCAGGATGCTCACGAGGAGATGTTTCAATCGCTGCGTGTGTCCTGCTGTGACATACGGATCAGAAACTTGGATGCCGATAATTAAAATGGAACAAAAGAAATCTGAGAAGGGGGAATTAGACAAACACCGGGAGAGAGAGAACGCGGAACACATGGAGAGTGGGTGAGGCTTGGAGAGGGCACAGGCGTGGCGAGAAGGGACGATGTCCAATGGTCGAGACTAACGTGGAGTGGCAGCTAAAGGAGGGTGCCACGGTGGCGAGATGTTAACTGCCTCGCCTCGAATACAGCGGGTCATAGGTTCAATCCCGACCCTGACGCCTGCTGTATATTTGGAGCTGGCACGTCTCTCTCCCCGTGTTTCGCGTGGATTCTTCTGCGGGTCCTCCGGTTTTTCCCTCCACATTTAGGAACAACATGCTTTTTCGGTAAAGTCACGTAGGTAAAAGATTAAAATAAAAATTAATAAAAGTAAAATAAAAATAAAATAAAAAATCACCACGTTTCGGAGGCAACACAAGCTTCCGTCTTCAGGTGGAACCATCACAGCACGATTGCTGAATCAAGTAGGGTTAGGGTTACTTGATACGATTGCTGTATCAAGTACTTGATGGAAGCTTGTGTTGCCTCCGAAACGTCGTGATTTTTTATTTTATTTTACTTTTATTAATTTTAATTTAAATTTTTTACCTACGTGACTTTACCGAAAAAACCTAAGAATATGAATCCTTGCAGTCACGAAAGCTTCAAATCTACTTTTTAGAGTGTTTGGCTGCTATATATTTCCACAACGCTGAGCTATCATTTGTGGCCAGATCGCTTCTGAAAAAGAACTAAATAGCTCAGGGGGCCTTAATTGGTAAAATAGAAAATAGATGTTTTAATAGTTGTATCCCCGTCTCCGACTGACATCAATGTAGGGCGAAATCTGACCCATCTGGTGGATACCCCCCCCCCCCGGCTAGCCCCCCCACCCCCAGCCCCCCTCCACCTCTTCACCAACCCCACACTGACCAGCGTGCTGAAGTCTCGTCACGCGAGCCCATTGACCACCATGGGCCGATACGTGCAGCAATGGATTTACAAATACATGCGTGTATTACATATATTATGTATTATACAAATAGGAAATAGCAATAAAGTCTCAGAAGAGCTACCACGGTGGAATGGTGAGCAAACTGGGCTTGCAATCCAGAGGTTGCCTGGATCTATTCAATCTTTTCTAGATTTGAAGCTTTCGTGACTGCAAGGATTCATATTCTTAGGTTTTTTCGGTAAAGACGTTTCGGAGGCAACACAAGCTTCCGTCTTCACAGCACGACAGCTATCGTGCTGTGACGGTTCCACTTGAAGACGGAAGCTTGTGTTGCCTCCGAAACGTCGTGATTTTTATTTTATTTTTATTTAACTTTTATTAATTTTAATTTTTTTACCTACGTGACTTTACCGAAAAAAACCTAAGAATATCTCTTCTTTGTTTTTTTCGCTAAAATCACGTAGAAGGGAAGTAATAAAATAATAAAATAAAACATAATAAAATTATTTTATTACTTCCCTTCTACGTGAATTTGCCGAAAAAAAACCAAGAAGATGAATCCCTGCAGTCACGAAAGCTTTAAATCGAAATCTAAGAATATCTATTCAATATCTCCCGGCGCGGCATTTAAATCCCAAACACACCGAGCAGAATGAACGGATGGAGTACTGTGAGCCAATTGGCAAGTCTCGAGTGGTGGGTTAAAGCGTGGACACTCCGATGTCTACCCAGGGGACATCTGTCCAGCGTGGAAGAGTAGGCCAAATATCTTCTTATCGGAGGTGGGGCTGCCGGGGGGAGAGGGGGGCTCTAATTCTAAACGCGAGTGGGAAGCAGTGCGCGGTTGTGGACAATCAAAATAGCCAGGGCAAAGCCTTTCCCTCTGCCACACAGCCAAACTGAACACGGCCTCTGTCCACCGAGAATCATAAACGTATGTAGCACTGTTACCCCATCGGCAAGTGTCGAGTGGTGGGCTAAAGCGTGGTACACTCCGGTGTCGACCCACGCGACGATTCAGTTCGTTTAGTTCGCTGTCCTTTTCCCCCGCAGACTCCGATTAACACGGAGGTGGCTACGTACGGTGCGAAAGAAGTTCAACATACATACACACGGAGATGTAACTCCAAACGCGGTGCTTAACCCCCCCCCCCACCCCACCCACCCACCACGATAAACCGAGAGCCGCGAGCGGTGCCCAGGGCGAGGTGGGGCACGCCGCTCGGTTCCGTTAGCCGTGCCATCCGCTGCGCGTGCGCCTCTCCCGTTCGGCCCGATCGGATCAAAAGGTCAAAGGGTCACACGGGGGGGGGGGGAGAAGCGCCGTCCTGTAATTGTCGGCTCAGTCACCGCTAGCCGGAGGAGCCCCTCTAGAAGGCCCCCTCCCGACAGCCCCTCTAGAGTGGCATTCGGCCTTCTCCTTTTGCACGCTGGCCAGACGTATTGGAAGGCCAAATTAAAACGTGTTTATTTTAGTTCTTTCGGTGAAGTTACGTGACTTTACCGAAAGAACCAAAGAGTATGGATTCCTGCAGTCACGAAAGCTTCGAATCAAGATTGTGTGTTTATTTTGCCAGGTAAAGCCAAACTGAGCAATACAGATTTAAATAATCATAAGCGACCTTCTGAAAAACGTCGTGAGAATTGTATTTTATTATGTTTTATTTTTATTATTTTATTATTTCCCTTCTACGTGACTTTACCGAAAGAACCAAGAAGATGAATCCCTGCAGTCACGAAACCTTTAAATCGAAATTTTGCCTCATGGTAGTTTATTTTTGTTAATTTTAAATTGCCCCACCATGAGATGGAATCGAACCGGCGAATTTTTGAATTTCAGCTCCGTTAACTCGGCCGTGGCACCGCGGGCGTTCACCGGATGCCGTGGCCGTCCCCGACAAAACGGCGGTGGCATTTACAAGCAAACAGGGGAGGGGGGGTAGAGTAACAAGCGAATTGGGGGTGGAGATCGAGGGGCCGAATGGCACGACAAGGGCTGGGGGCGTTTCATCCAGCAGTGGATAGAGAACGGCGGGTGACTGTGACATTCGGCGTCCTTTACGGCGGCTGTGATTTTTGTGTTTTTATTTTTTCCTCCTTTTTTATTTTTACGGTGGCCAGTAAAGCTGTTGCCCCATCGCAGCAATTCCTAAGCCCGCGGGAATAAATCACGGCACACCTGCCCGAGGCGTAAAGCTGACATTCATAAAACTAGACAAAAGCCACACACTCCCCCCCCACACACACACACGCACGCACACCCCCCAATACACCCCTCCCCTACCCACCACGCCGTCATCGCTGCCACACACAAAAAAAATATATTTCTTTCCCACTCACTGCCATCGTGAATCGCTTAAAATTTACGTGACACGTATCCATTAAAGGGAAAGATTTGCGCATTAAAGCCGGTTGTTAATCTGCAATACCGACGGTGAAATTTGAGTTTTGCCACCAAATTAGCCGGCTTAGGCAAAACCCCACCACCCCGGTTTCATGTGAAAGGCCACGTAGATGATGCGAGAGATTTACGCTTAAGCCGTCACGGGCCCCTCGCACGGACCTCCATGCCGGTGGAGACGGTCGCCGTTGTCACCTTAATCCACGGACCTCCCCTCACCCCCCCTCACGCCCCCTCCCCTCACTCCCCCTCCAACCCCCCCCCTCACTCCCTCACCCCCCTCCAACCCCCCCTCACTCCCCCTCCCCTCACCCCCCTACTACCCCCTCCTCACTACCCCTCCCACCACCCCCTTCCTACCCCCCCCTCACTCCCCCTCACCCCCCTCCAACCCCCCCCTCACCCCCCTCCTACCCCCTTCCTACCCCCCCCTCACTCCCACTCCCCTCACCCCCCTCCTACCCCCCCTCACTCCCTCCTCTCACCCCCCCCCCTCACTCCCCCTCCCCTCACCCCCCTCCTACCCCCCCTCACTCCCTCTCCTCACCCCCCCCCCTCACTCCCCCTCCCCTCACCCCCCTCCTACCTTCCGCCCCCCCCCCCGTATATTCATTTCGCTTCCCCCGAATTGTCCCCACTCGAGCTCACGAGACTTTGAAAAGCGAATGTGAAAAGCCGACGACATTAAATCGTGCGGAGGTTTGGGAGGGGGGTGGGAGGGTGGTATTTGTTGTTGTTGTTGTTTGCGTGCGTGCGTTTTGAACAATTGAGCGCCTTTGGTATTCGCGTCTTCGTGGTTCGTCCAGTGCGAGGCTTTCCGTCATCACGAAGTGAGGAGGCGTCGCTGCTGCTGCTGCTGCTGCCGCTGCTCCCGCTGCCGCCGCTGCCGCTGCTGCTGCCGCTGCTGCTGCTGCTCCCGCTGCTGCTACTGCTGCTGTTGTGTTTCTACAGGCGTAGGCTGCGTTATTGCCTGCGAGATGTTAACTACCTCGCCACAAAGATTTCGTGGGTTCGTTCACGACCCTGACGCCTGCTGCTGGATATTTGGAGTTTGCGCGTCTCTCTCTCTCACCGTGGTCGCGTGGATTTTTCTCCGGGTCCTCCGGGTTTTCTCTCCGCGTTTAGAAACAACATCACGCGTTTAGAGTATTTGGCTGATATACATTTACACTAGATAAGCCACTTTTTTGAGTCATCATTGGTGGCCAGGTCGCTTCTGATAACAATAGCTACATTAAAAAAAAACAATTGTTTAAAACGTAGCTTTAAGTTTGGTTTTACTCGGTCGTAAGAGCTCCCAAGATGATCTGATTGAATCGTAAATGTAACTTGCCAGCACGGCATGATGGGCACTGGGCAAGAATAACTGCAGAGCAGCAGTCGATGGAGATAACCGCCGAGGATCGGTGATGGTGGCGCCAGCAGTGGATAGAGAATGGGCTGATGCTACAATGCGCAAGGGATGATCGACCGACGGTCGAGACGAATATCGGAGTAGAGGACACGACCGACGAGTACGGGAAGTCCTCCGCGGAGATGGAGCGATGGACATCCACTCGTGCGCAAGCAGGGGTCAGATGGAACGTTGCATTGTGGGAGGGCGGTGGTTTGCGGGGCGGAGGTAAGGGGGGGGGGGGCATCATCCAGCAGTGGATTGAACATGGATGATGATTCATGATGATGATGATGGAAAAGTACGCGAACCAGCGTGGTTTGGCATGGCTCTTGAGATTCCGTGCGAGGGCCGGCCTTAAGCTAGCAGCGGACAAGCGTACGCGCGCACGAACTCACTCACACGGCAGGGCAACTTCTTATTAACAAAACCTTTCACCGCCCGCCCGCCCGACCGCGCGCCCGCCCGCAAACATCACATTTTCAACGTCACGCGCAGAATAAGTGGCAAATTATCCAGGCCAAACGTAACGAGACCGTGCCAGATTAAAAGTCATCGCGTGTGATTGAGGGCTGCCTGCGCGCTGTCGTAATGGCCCGTGCGGCGTCAGCGCTGAATTATTATTGTGGGCCGCCGCTCATATTTTATTTATATGCCCCTGCCCGTTCCGTTTCGCTTATCTTGTTATTCAGGGTGAAAGGTTAACGAAGGTGGCAGCCAGGCAGTTACTCGGCTCTCTTGCGATGCTGTCGGTCTGGAAGGGTCTGTCTGGATGGGTCTGTCTGGGGGGTCTGTCTGGATGGTTAGTCTAGAAATGTTTGTCTGGGGGGTCTGTCTGGTGGGTCTGTCTGGAGGGTCTGTCTAGGGGGTCTGTCTGGAGGGTGTCTGGAGGGTCTGTCTGGAGGGGTCTGTCTGGAAGATTTGTCTGGAAGGGTCTGTCTGGAGGGTCTGTCTGGAAGTGTCTGTCTGGAGGGTCTGTCTGGAAGTGTCTGTCTGGAGGGTCTGTCTGGAGGGTGTCTGTCTGGGGGGTCTGTCTGGAGGGAATGTCCAGGAGGGTCTGTCTGGAAGTGTCTTTCTGGAGGGTCTGTCTGGAGGGTCTGTCTGGAGGGTTTGTCTGGAGGGTCTGTATGGAAGTGTCTGTCTGGAGGGTCTGTCTGAAAATGTCTGTCTGGAGGGTCTGTCTGGAGGGGAATGTCCAGGAGGGTCTGTCCGGAAGGCTGGAATCGGATCTCTTCAGAGCCGCCCTGACCCACTCTTCCACGCTGGTCAATACCAAGTGCCCACACTTTACCCCACTCACATGCGGCCTGCGGATCGACTAGGCTAGGCGGGCGCAACGAAGCCCACGGCGTAAGAAACTCGCACCCACAGTTTCAACCGCAGCGCCGGGAGATCGCTCTATTTGAACTCCGCAGTCTCTGGCCATCCCACCTCCGATATTCTTATTTTGCCCCCCCCCCCCTTCCACACCCATCCACCTGCCTCCCTCCTCCCCCACCCCCTTTTTTTTCTTGATAATTTCCTCCAGGCCCCGTGATCGCTTGCCACGTGCCATCTTGCTAATCATTTGACGACGCTGCTTCTGGCTGCTTCTGGCTGCTGCTGTTGCGTTGGCAGTGGTGGACAAAAAAATGTTTATCCATTAAAAAAAATTTTAACGGCCAAGGAGTTAACAACAACTCAATATATGACATTCTAGATTTGAAGCTTTCGTCACTGCAATGATTCATACTCTTAGTTCTTTCGGTAAAGTCACGTAGGTAAAAAATGAAATTAAAATTGATAAAAAATAAAAACAATAAAATCACGACGTTTCGGAGGCAACACAAGCGTCCGTCTTCAGGTGAAAGTGTGATTTTATTGTTTTTATTTTTTTGTAATTTTAATTCCATTTTTTACCTACGTGACTTTACCGAAAGAACTAAGAGTATCAATATATGACACTTTGGCCGTTAAAAAAAATTTAAATGGTAAAACATTTTTTTTAAATAGGCAACGTTTCGCACACCGGGCCCTCCTTCATGGCACACACACGAGGCAAGTGGTGACCGCGCCCAGAGTCTCGCACAGCCTGCGATGCGACGAGCAGATACAGGGCGCGTGTAACAACACAGGGGGGGGGGGGTCCGGGGGAGGTGGGGGGGGGGGCGGCGAGGGTGACGTTGGGAGGGGGGGGGGTGATTGGAGCAAGTCGGCGAGCGACGGCTCACCGAGACCTTTTTAACTTGAACTTTACAATGGCAATTACAGTGGCATTACCAAATGCCACCGCCGCACTCACTGGTGGCTTCAATAGCTGCGCCAAAGTCGTTAATTTCTTCTTTGTATTATTATTTAGTTGTTGTTGTCGTCGTCGTGGGCGAGTGTGTGGGCGCGCTCATTCGCCGCAGCGGTGGTTCGTAACGCGGGTTTCGTTCACTCGTCGCGAGCGGCGACGGCTCCGATTGGAGCGACGTACGGCGCGAAAGAAGTTCAACATGCGCGCGCGGCACGAAACGTGTCCGGATCGGGTCCTGCGCCTCCCCGTGCAACTCCGCGCCCTCGCGAGCCGAGTCACCTTGCCCTGTAGGCGCGTGGATGCGTCCGGCCACCAGCATCAATGACCATCATCTGAATCGGTTTCGGGCCTCCCGTAGGTCGACTCGGCCTCAAATGAGTACCTGGTGCGATGCGTAAAACATGGCAAGTGGGGAGAGGGTGGTGCTGGCCACCGAAGCCCCTCGTGTGCCGTTCCAGTCTTCATAGGTGCTCGGCAACAGCACTTGCCCCAACAGTCGGTGAAAGCTATACGGTGGATCTTTGTGTGTGTGTACGTGCTCAACAGCGCACACTCATTGACCTCACACCCCCAGTAAATACCTCGGGATTCACCGATCGTGTCCAGGGGGGTTAAGTTTTCCGGGGTCTATCGCTGTACCGGTAAAATGTCAACAACAAAAAACACCTCTCAACCCTCCCAAGATCAATTAGCCCCGGCGGCGATGCGGTTAATCAGGCCGGCCTCATTACCGACAAGTCTGAGCCCCTTTCGTTTAAAAAAAATTTCCATCACCGAGCAATAGGACCATCACTCATCACCCCCCCCCCCCCAAACGCCACGTCTATAAAGGCAAGAGTCGCATTGCCGTGCCCGAAGTGGCATTTCGTCGCCGAAATATGTCAAAGTGTTGAGTAGCGCACACAAACAACAATAATAATAACGCTTACAGGACGAGGTCGTTCATGGGGGCTTGATCAGCCTCCCGTGGTCGCAATATGGTGCCGCATATCTTCTTGGTTCTTTCGGTAAAGTCACGTAGAAGGGAAATAATAAAATAATAAAAATAAAACATAATAAAATAATTCTCACGACGTTTCGGCCACAACGCAAGCAGCCGTCCTCAGGTGAAAGCCAGGTCTGTCGAGGCGACAGCGTCTGAATGAAACAGCACACGTGCTTGGAGCATATATATAAGCTGGGTTGGAAGGGGGGGGAAAGAGCGCCTTGACAAAAAAATATACATATCAAGAGGCATTTAGCATATTTATGGGAAATGCAGGTATGTGATTAGTACTACTCATGCCCGTGCATTATGCAGACGCTGTCGCCTCGACAGACCTGGTTTTCACCTGAGGACGGCTGCTTGCGTTGTGGCCGAAACGTCGTGAGAATTGTTTTATTATGTTTAATTTGTATTATTTTATTACTTCCCTTCTACTTGACTTTACCGAAAGAACCAAGAAGATGAATCCCTGCAGTCACGAAAGCTTTAAATCGAAATGGTGCCGCACACTTATGGTGTATGGGTGAGTGGGGGGGTACATCAAGATGTATAAAAATAACGCGTTCGTCAATCAAACCCATGAGCTTCCTTACAACTCTACATGGTGAAGTATGCAGTCGACGACGTTTCGAGCGATGGCCCTTATTCGTAGCACAAAACATGGATTGGCCAGAGGAGACGGTGTATGTACGCCGATTTTCTTTCGCACCGTACGTAGCCAAACGTGCTAATTGCAGGTGCGAGGGAAGGACAACAAACTAAACACACGAAGAAGTTATCAAGAAATGAGTTTTCAATTTCGTATAGCGGAGTAGTGTATAGTGTAGTGTATTGTAGTGTATAGTGTAGTGTACTGTAGTGTATAGTGTAGTGTATTGTAGTGTATAGTGTACGTATGTAAAACTTCTTTAGCAGGGTACGTACCCAACCGTACTAATCGTAGTGTATTGTGTGTGTATGTATAGTAGTGTGGTGTACTGTAGTGTATAGTGTAGTGTATTGTAGTGTATAGTGTAGTGTATTGTAGTGTATAGTGTACGTATGTAGAACTTCTTTGGCAGGGTACGTAGCCAACCGTGCTAATCGTAGTGTATTGTGTGTGTTTGTATAGTAGTGTAGAGTGGTGTAGTGTACTGTAGTGTATAGTGTAGTGTATTGTAGTGTATAGTGTACGTATGTAGAACTTCTTTGGCAGGGTACGTAGCCAACCGCGCTAATCATAGTGTATTGTATGTGTTTGTATAGTAGTGTAGAGTGGTGTAGTGTACTGTAGTGTATAGTGTAGTGTACTGTAGTGTATAGTGTAGTGTACTGTAGTGTATAGTGTAGTGTATTGTAGTGTATAGTGTACGTATGTAGAACTTCTTTGGCAGGGTACGTAGCCAACCGTGCTAATCGTAGTGTATTGTGTGTGTTTGTATAGTAGTGTAGAGTGGTGTAGTGTACTGTAGTGTATAGTGTAGTGTACTGTAGTGTATAGTGTAGTGTATCGTAATGTATAGTGTAGTGTATCGTAGTGTATTGTGTGTGTATGTAAAGTAGTGTAAAGTTGGGGAGCGGTAGTGTAGCGGTTAGCGCTACACTGCGCTACGAACCTGACGACCCGGGTTCGTTTCCCGCTCACTGTCAACACCAGTGACGATTATCTGAACCGGTCCTGGGCCTCCCCTATGTCGACTCAGCCTCAAATGAGTACCTGGTGCGGTGTGTAAACATTGCCACTAGGGAGACAAAGGCGGCCGGGCGTGGTGTGGGCGACTCACTCCGTCGTGCGCCGTGCCGGCCTTCATAGGTGCTCGCTAACAGCACTTGCTCCTACAGTCTGTTAAGGCTATACGGGGGATCTTTGTCTTTGGTATAGTTGGAATAGTCAGGGGCACAGGTGTTGGTGCATCGGCCAGTCATCTCATTCAGTCGACCCATGCCAAGCTGATGGGTCCGTCCCGTGACCTCCTGCCAGCGGGCGTTCGACACTTGACGTGGCCTCAAAGTGAACTTAGCCTGGCACAAGCACCGTGGTGACGTCACCGCCACTTCGTGGCGATTGGCGGTGGTTGTTGTTGTGTAGTAAAGTATAATCGTGTGGTGTGTGTGTAGTGTAGTGTGTGCACAGCATGTCATACCTGGCACCCCCTTATCAGTGCCCTACCTTATTACAGACCACTTCAGACCGTTTTGGTGACCCCGTGGTGCCCTTCTAAATCTCAACGTTCATCCTACAAAGTCCCATCCCAGGCGATAAACACAAACAAATAAGACAAACACTCTTTGGTTCTTTCGGTAAAGTCACATAGCTATAAAATAAAATAAATCACGACCTGATGACGGACGCTTATGTCGCGCCCGAAACGTCGTGATTAATTTTATTTTCTACCCACGTGACTTTACCGAAAGAACCAAACACTATAGATTCCTGCAGTCACGAAAGCTTCAAACCAAAATAGACAAATATTACTTATTTATTTTTGCCCGTATTGAAACGGCGTTACGCTGTATTTACCCCCCCACCCCCCACGCAAACACTCAACGTCCCTGTACAAGAACACGGACTGAGACCAATACGGCCTGACAGCTAAGGCGCGTTGCGCGTCGAACTTCTTTCGCACCGTACGTGCGTCCAATCGGCAGCTGTGGCTAATCGCGAGTGGGTGTCCCGCGCGCGTTTCCTTCAGCGGCTGCGGTGGCTGGAACGTCGGCCAACACTCCGCCGCGTCTGCTCAACCCCATCGACCTGGTGCGCGCCCAGGCGGGCCGCATGCTCTCGTTCCGCGTGCCCGACGACACCTTCTTCGACGCCGAGGACGGCGACGCCGCCCGGCTGCGTCTCTCGCTCGTGCCGGCCGAAACGCATCGTCCTCATCATCATCATCATCAGGATCATCAGCATCATCAGCATCAGGATCATCATCATCAGCATCATCATCAGCAGCATCGTCATCGTCATCATCATCATCCTCCGCAGCAGCAGCCTCCCTCGTGGTCGTCGTTGTCATCATCGTCATCATCGTCGTCGTCATCATCGTCGTGGGTGCGCTTCGACGCCCGGGCGAGAGCCATCGTCGGCGTGCCGCTGGGAGGCGACGCAGCGCGGCCCCCGCAGGAGTTCGTGATGGTGGCGCGCGACGCCGGCGGGCTCGAGACGCGCGACGCGTTCGTCATCGAGGTACGTACGTACGTGTGTGTACGTGTGTGTGTACGTGTGTGTACGTGTGTGTGTACGTGTGTGTGTGTACGTGTGTGTACGTGTGTGTACGTGTACGTGTGTGTGTGTACGTGTGTGTGTGTACGTGTGTGTGTACGTGTGTGTGTGTACGTGTGTGTGTACGTGTGTGTACGTGTGTGTGTACGTGTGTGTGTGTACGTGTGTGTGTGTACGTGTGTGTGGGTATAAGTACCTACATGTGTGTTTGTGTGTAAGTACATACGTGTGTGTGTGTACTTGTGTGTGTGTACGTGTGTGTGTGTATAAGTACGTACGTGTGTATGTGTGTAAGTACGAAGCTGTGTGTGTGTTTACGTGTGTAAGCACGTATGTGTGCAAGTGTGTGTAAGTACGTACGTGCGTGTGTGTGAACATATGTGGGGAGCGGTGGTGTAGCGGTTAGCGCGCTGCGCTACGAACCTGGCGACCCGAGTTCGATTTCCACTCACGGCCAACACCGGTGACGATAATCTGAACCGGTCCTGGGCCTCCCCTAGGTAGACTCAGCCTCAAATGAGTACCTGGTGCGATGTGTGAGCATCGCCACTGGGAAGACAAAAGCGGCCGGGCGTGGTGTTGGCCACCCACCCTCTAGTGAACAGCACTTTCCGCAACAATCTGTTAAGGCTATACGGGGGATCTTTGTCTTTGTCTTGTGCGTGTGTGTGTGTCGTTGTGTGTGTGTTGTAGCCAACCATGCTCATCAGAGGTGTATGTATGTATGTTAAACTTCTTCCGCACCATACCTCGCCAACTGCATTAATTGGAGGTGTGTGCGCGTGTGTACGTATTGTTGCACTTCTTTCGCACCGTACGTAGCCGACCGTGCTCATCAGAGCGATAACAACTTAGCGAAAGCACAACCGCTTAAGTGTGTCGACTTTTCCCCTTTTGGTGCAGAAGAGTTGCTAGCGCAATTCGTTCAAATCGCCACTGCTGCTATTAGCAACGTACATGCGGCAGGTGAAACGCTCAATATGTCTCGAACAGCTGATCACTCACATTCCATGACCGCCCCAGTCGAGTAAAAGTCTCTTCTAGATTTTAATCTTTCGTAACTGCAAGGATTCATATTCTTAGGTTTTTTCGGTAAAGTCACGTAGGTAAAAAATGAAAATTAATAAAAGTAAAATAAAAATAAAATAAAAATCATCGACGTTTCGGAGGCAACACAAGATTCCGTCTTCAGGTGGAACCGTCACAGCACGATAGCTGTATCACTTGAACTGTCACCGTACGATAGCTGTATCACTTGAACTATCACAGTGAGATAGCTGTATCACTTGATACAGCTATCGTGCTGTGACGGTTCCACCTGAAGACGGAATCTTGTATTGCCTCCGAAACGTCGTGATTTTTATTTTATTTTTATTTTACTTTTATTAATTTATTTTTTTACCTACGTGACTTTACCAAAAAAAAACTAAGAATATAAAAGTCTCTTGGCAGGAAGTGTCCTTCCTCGCCATCTTCAGGGCACTGATCTTCCCTCGACCGGCGAATGCACTGATAGTATCGCAGCCTGTGAAGGCGTGAAAGCCAATTAGGTTGAGGAACTCGCGGTGAGACTTAAAATAGTTCCATGACGCCTGTACATGAGCTGTTCACGAGGACCTCATTCAAAGCGGCTTGTGAGACATCTTTCCCAAGGTTGGCAATGGTCATCAGTGTCTCATCCAGGTGAACCATGTCGTTCACGCGAGTTGCTTCCAACCAGGACAGGAAACCATTCCATGTCATCTTCTTGGTTCTTTCGGTAAAGTCACGTAGAAGGGAAGTAATAAAATAATAAAATAAAACATAATAAAATAATTCTCACGACGTTTCGGCCACAACGCTGTCTCCCCGACAGACCTGGTCTTCACCTGAGGACGGCTGCTTGCGTTGTGGCCGAAACGTCGTGAGAATTATTTTATTATGTTTTATTTTTATTATTTTATTACTTCCCTTCTACGAGACTTTACCGAAAGAACCAAGAAGATGAATCCCTGCAGTCACGAAAGCTTTAAATCGAAATTCATTCCATGTCAGTCACACGAGAGGCTCGTACGGGAGTTTGTGTTGTCGCACTGCGCTGTTATACTTGCAGCCATCCGTAACACCAGCAATGGAGCCTCCTGCGATCATGCCAGACTCAATGCAGAGATCTCGGAGTCGAGCATCTTGGAAACGCTTTCCTCTTATCGCCAGCAGTGTGCAGATGGTGTGGAATACCCCGAACCTGACGATGACATCATGGGACTCGTCAGAGTGTTTCATGTGATCTCGACAGCCTTTGCACACAGGGATTGGTGAAAGACGCAGACAATCTTTGTCCGTTAAATTTCGATTTAAAGCTTTCGTGACTGCAGGGATTCATCTTCTTGGTTCTTTCGGTAAAGTCACGTAGAAGGAGAATAATAAAATAATAAAAAATAAACATAATAAAATAATTCTCACGACGTTTCGGCCGCAACGCAAGCAGCCGTCTTCAGGTGGAGAACAGGTCTGTCGAGCCTCTGCCTTCTCGACAGACCTGTCCTTCACCTGAGGACGGCTGCTTGCGTTGTGGCCGAAACGTCGTGAGAATTATTTTATTACGTTTTATTTTTTTATTATTTCATCAATCTTTGTCCGGCTTGAGTACTGCACGACGCTCAGTGACCGGTTAAGAACCTCGTTGACAACAGACATTTGTGCCGCTGGAGCATTGATGGTAGGCGGAGAGCCTCCATTGTCGGGGATGACCGTCATCTCACCTCGAGTCAGGATGTTGAAGCCTTGTCCGGCTTCTGATTGACTGGTCTTCTTGTTGTGACATGCGTGCTAGGACCCAAGCTGAGTATTGGCTGCAGTTTTAGATTTGAAGCTTTCGTGACTGCAAACATTCATACTCTTAGGTTTTTCGGTAAAGTCACGTAGTTAAAAAATAATAGAAATAAAATAATAAATCACGACGTTTTGGAGACAACACAAGTCTCCGTCATCAGGTGGGACCGTCACAGCTAGATTTACTGTATCCAGTGAGGCAAAATTACAAGAGGCGAGCTCTTAAATACAAGTTAAGGGGAGAGGGGGGAGGGGCTTATCTGAATGTGGTAGCCAATGAATGGAACGTGTTGGGGTTGGGTGGACGGGGCTAAAAGAGAACAATAGTCGTACCCGGTGTTGGTTGACAATCCAAATAAAAAAATTAACCCGTAAAAACAAAGTTTTTCACTATAAATCCTTTATATGCGTGGCGGCTAGAGTCCTCTCGTCCTCTGGCTTGAGATGACTGCCACCTATGGGTCAGATGATTGCCTGCCACCATTAAGCAATTGGTAATTAAATATAAAAAAAAATATCCTAAAAAGTGTAAAGTTATGGAAAAAAATTTTCACGAAAATAAATTGTCACGCACAACGAGTCTGTGTGCAAAATGTCAGCTCGATTGGATCACGGGAAGTGGGTTAAAAAACGACCGAAAGATTTGCACGGTCGTAAGCGCGCAAGCAAGCAAGCAAGTGAACTTAATATAAAGGATTTAAAAAGGAGAGTGCTGTTAAACGCTGGGGATGTCAACACTCGGTAAAGTAGAATAGTACCTGTCATTTATTTCTTAACTACGTGACTTTACCGAAAAACCTAAGAGTATTGGCTGCAGTATCGGCATCTGCACTTTTGCTTCGTGATGGCCCCCACCCATTGTCTAGCGTTATAAGTTGGTAACATTGTGACTTCCCCCCCCCCATGCATGTATGCATATTACGTGTTATCTAATTAAAAATGCACAGATTAGCACATGACGTAAAACACAATATTGACTTAGTAGATTAAGTCAGAAGTTTTTGGTGCGTTTTAATGTGACAAATAACTAATTGGTTGTTAATCTACACAGGCTTTTGTCAAAATATTGTTCTTTCAGTTAATTACGTTCAAATACACTTGACACATGTAAAAAAGAAAACAAGATTTCCGTCTGTTTTTGTAGATATAATACCACGTAAAATGAAAATGACAAAATATATTTTTTTAAATCCCTCTGAACATTTCGACCTATTATGAAACATGAGTTGTCAAACTCGACGTGCAAAATGTAATTTTGAGAAAATCGCAATGCCAGTTCTGGCATTGTGATGCTCGTAGCAATGAGATTTGAGAGTTCTACTTGTGTATCCCCCCCCCCCCCTTCTTGCCATGACAGCAAAGTAAATAGCCACATGTTACTAACGTAGACATCTGCTCCAGAGAATGAGCTTTTCAATGATGTGCAATTCAGCTAGGTTATTTCTTAAAATGCGGAGAAAAATTGCGATGAAAGATGCTAAAAAAACGCTAATTTAAGGCTTTGTTTACTTGGCGAAGTTTGTATAAAATCGTAAAAACTAACTATTTATAAAATACAAATAGTTATTTTTATGATTTTAATCATCAATTATTGTCAATAACAAAGTTATTAGAACAAAGTTATTGGTAATAATTGTGTGCATGTTATGAAAGTTTACAATTTATGGAATAAAAATGTAAAAAAATATCAAAATTGACAAACTGGACAAAAATCATTATTTTTGCCTGTAGTACATGGCCTTAACTAATAATCTTAGCAGGTACATTAACAATACATTGAGGGTAAAGTTAGTACTTTAGATATATTTACTGAACAGAAATAATACAGAACCACCAGTACTTAATTCTAGATTTGAAGCTTTCGTGACTGCAAGGATTCATACTCTTAGGTTTTTTCGGTAAAGTCACTATTGTTATTATTTTTATTATTTATTTTTATTTCCACCAGTACTTGCCTCGCCTGCCAGTAAGTGATCGTGAGCAAACAGGCTGCTAGAAACAGAAGGAAAACAGAGAGCGCCAATCTCTTCCAGACTTCACTAAGTCACTGACATTGAAGAGCAAGCGTGAACAAATGCAAGAATATGTATTAAATGTATGCCTTGGGGACAAACATCCAATTTAGTAAATTATTTATTGTTTTAATCAACAGCAGAGGTGTTGGAATGTTTAATTTGTGACGTCCGGGCAAATTGGCGTGATTGTGATAGGTGCAAAAACAGGTTTCCTGCGAGAAAAATCAAACAGCTGCTCATTTTGAAGGGGCATCGTCCATTATTTTACGTCTGTTGGTGTAACAAATAACATGGCACCGTTGAAGTTTTGCTATTTTTAAATCCTTTATATTAAGTTCGTTTTCTTGCTTAGGACCGTGCAAATCTTTCGGTCGTTTTTTTAACCCACTTCCCGTGATCCAATCGAGCTGACATTTTGCACGCAGACTCGTTGTGCGAGACAATTAATGTTCGTGAAAATTTTTGTTCCAAAATTTTACACTGTTTAGGGAAAACAAATTTAATATTTAATTACCAATTGCTTAATACTGGCAGACAATCATCTGACCAATAGGTGGCAGCCATCTCAAGCCAGAGGACGAGAGGACTCTAGCCGCCACGCATATAAAGGATTTATAGTGAAAAACTTTGTTTTTACGGGTTATACTTATTCAATCCTTTATATTAAGTTCGCTTGCTTGCTTAGGACCGTGCAAATCTTTCGGTCGTTTTTTAACCCACTTCCCGTGATCCAATCGAGCTGACATTTTGCACACAGACTCGTTGTGCGTGACAATACATTTTCGTGAAAAAATTGTTTTTTTTACACTGTTTAGGGGAAAATGTTTAAAAATTTAATTACCAATTGTTTAATGCTGCCAGACAATCACCTCACCCATAGGTGGCAGCCATCTCCAGCCAGAGGACGAGAGGACTCTAGCCGCCCCTATGCCACGCATATAAAGGATTTATAGTGAAAAACTTTGTTTTTACGGGTTAATTTTTAGTGGTACCGACATCTGGTCAGTCCCAACAACTACTCGCCCATCCTAAAACATGAAGGGGAGACAGCATTTTTCGTCCCCAAAAATTGTTGTTGATATTTTCCACAATGACACTCGTGCTTGTCTTGAGGTAAGAGCGGAAAGATCAGAAGAAATGCTTTTATACTTTATTTATATATTTCACTGACACTTTTTTTTATCAGCGCAGTGTTTTTGAAGGGAACGCGTCGCGGTTTTGCCACTTGTCCTTATTCACCAAAACCCCAAAAAGACAAAGATCCCCCGTGTAGCCTGCACAGACTGTTGGGGCAAGTGCTGTTAGTGAGCACCTATGAAGGCCGGCTACGGGGAGCGGTAGCGCAGCGGTTAGCGCCCTGCGCTACGGACCCGGCGACCCGAGTTCACACTCACGGCCAACACCGGTGACAATTATTTAAACCGGTCCTGGGCCTCCCCTTGGTCGACTCGACCTCAAATGAGTACCTGGTGTGGTGTGTAAACATCGCCACTGGGGAGACAAAGGCGGTCGGGCGTGGTGCTGGCCACCCACCCCCTCGTGTGACGTCCCGACCTTCCTAGGTGCTCGCTAACAGCACTTGCCCCTACAGTCTGTGAATGCTATACGGGGGATTTTTGTCTTGTCATGAAGGCCGGCACGGCACACGAGGGTTGCGTGGCCAACACCACGCCCGGCAGCCTTTGTCTTCCCAGTGGTGATATTTGCACACAACGACAGGTACTCATTTGAGGCTGAGTCGACCTAGGGGGAGGCACAAGACCAGTTCAGATATTCGCTGTCACCGGTGTTAACCGTGAGCGGGAATCGGACTCGGGTTCGCCAGGTTCACTCCCGCTACACTGCCGCTCCCTAACAAAACCCAACGCAGTATAACACACACGCACGCACGCACACACGCGCGCGCACAAAAAGCCCACGTTGTTTTAATCCGGCATGAAACATTCAAACGCACGACCCTCCAGGAGAAGAAGAAAAAAACGAGGAATCCGTCTTCAGACTCGGCGAGGCTTTCTTGTGCACACAAACGACAGATGATAATTACCTTTACAACTCGCCAGCTTAGAGCGCGACGCTCCCGGCAACAGAACTCAAAATAAGTATAACCCGTAAAAACAAAGTTTTTCACTATAAATCCTTTATGTGCGTGGCGGCTAGAGTCCTCTCGTCCTCTGGCTTGAGATGGCTGCCACCTATGGGTCAGATGATTGCATTGCACCATTAAGCAATTGGTAATTAAATATAATATTTTTTGTCCTAATAAGTGTAAAATTTTGGAAAAAAATTTTTCACGAACATTAATTGTCACGCACAACGACTCTGTGTGCAAAATGTCAGCTCGACTGGATCACGGGAAATGGGTTTAAAAACGACCGAAAGATTTGCACGGTCCTAAGCAAGCAAGCGAACTTAATATAAAGGATTTAAAAATGACAACGCTCTCACGACGGAAGGCGGAGGTGAGTCGGGCAGCCTTCGAGTTCCCGGGCCTCATCGCAACGACCGCCGCCAAGAGGCTTTGTTTGACCTATTCTTAGGTTTTTTTCGGTAAAGTCACGTAGGTAAAAAAATTAAATTAATAAAAGTAAATAAAAATAAAATAATCGTTATTTTTATTTTATTTTTATTTTAATTTTATTAATTTAAAATTTTAACCTACGTGACTTTACCAAAAAAACCTAAGAATATGAATCCTTGCAGTCACGAAAGCTTCAAATCTTTGTTTGACACTCGTCCATCAAAGGGGTTCGTCGCCAGCGATCGGCCGGCGATGACTGCTGATTAGCGGCGCGCGCATGAGCGCCTGTTTTGTGATTGCGACAGAATGTCTCGCAGTGGCTTAGCGGAGTCAGGCTAACAGAGGGAGGAGGATGTCGGGGGGGGGGGAGTTGTTGGGGGGGGGGGCGGGGGATTTAATTCTCATTTTCTTTGGGAAGAAATCCACGCTGAATGAGGGTTAAAGGTGGCCCTGTGGCTAACGCGTTGACTTTGACTGCGAGCCACTGACCCAAAGACGCCTTATTGGTCCGCTGGCGGGTGGCATATTTCACCATGTATTTTCTCGAAGCATTTTATGTCTACGCATCATAAATATGCATGACAGCAAGTTGACCGGCGGTAGTGGTTTTTTTTCTCCTCCCTCTTCTTCTCATGGAAAAATAAAATATTCCTAAAGTAGGCTGACATCGGAGCGTGTGCAATAGAGAATATCATTCTGAATTAAACAGAGGGGTTGTATGTGCCAAGCATTCTGCTCATAGTGGACACTACATATGGTGAACACTTGCCATGGTGGACAATTCCCATGGTGAATACCACCCATGGTGGACATTTGCAATGGTGGACAATTCCATTGGTCAACACACTGCCCATGGTGGACACTCCCCATGGTGATAACTTCCCATGGTGGACACTAAACCAGCCTCTGGTGATTTAAAGCTTTCGTGACTGCAGGGATTCATCTTCTTGGTTCTTTCGGTAAAGTCACGTAGAATGGAAATAATAAATAATAAAAATGAAACATAATAAAACATTTTATTATGTTTTATTTTCATGGAAATAATAAAATAATAAAAATAAAACATTATAAAACATTTTATTACGTTTTATTTTTATCATTATTATGTTATTATTTCCATTCTACGTGACTTTACCGAAAGAACCAAGAAGACAGCCCCTGGTGATTTGCCATCGCACTTTTATTCTCATTATATTTTTCCCCAGGGCTCGAATTGCCGCGATTGGAATGCATCAAAATGTCAGCGTCGAACCAAACTTGATGCGACGGCTTCCGCTGTTCAGTCAGCGGTGACTGGGATTAGGTGGTCAATTCGCCGCACCTGAGAAGCCGGCTTCATCATGGGCGGCTGCTCCCATTTGAACCCAGGATGTCAGCCATTACATTGCTGGCCGCAAAGTCATTATGTCACCATGGAGAAAGGCAAAGTGCCCGGACCAAAAAAAAACCACGCACGGGAAACAATAGCTCAAAAAAATTAACCCGTAAAAACAAAGTTTTTCACTATAAATCCTTTATATGCGTGGCATCGGGTTTATTTTATTATTAATTTCTGTTTTTCTTGAGTAAGAGTTTCATTTTTATCACATTGGTGTTTTAAATTAAATATGAATTTTTCTTTTTTTCCTTAAAGTGGAAAATTTTGGAATTTTTTTTTCACGAAAATACATTGTCACGCACAACGAGTCTGTGTGCAAAATGTCAGCTCGATTGGATCACGGGAAGTGGGTTAAAAAACGACCGAAAGATTTGCACGGTCGTAAGCGCGCAAGCAAGCAAGCAAGTGAACTTAATATAAAGGATTTAAAAAGAGCACAATTTTAAACCTGCTCCTACTTGCTGTACTTACTTTTCTACATGGAACTCATTGTCATTTTAATTCCGAGACGTGGAATTTATCCAATTTGAGTGCAGGACATTTTTTTTCCGCGATAGAATTTTAAAAGTTTTTTTTTGCGTATGGCTGTGACCGAGACTGAGTCCATCAATCAACTCGCTCCACTCCCCAAACCCGGGACTCCGAACCGTGCCTGTCGGCGGTACCCGGCCTTAGCCTCTCCTCTCTAACACCACCGCTCGCTCGCTCGCTCCTCTCTCTGTCTCTCCGCCCGGCGTGTCCCACCACCATCTCCGCGCGCCAGGTCCTCCCCGCGCAGCGAGAGACTCCGTCGCACGTCTTCTGGCTGACGCTGCGCGAGCCGCACTCCGCCTTCGCAGCAAACCGCAGCCTTGCCGCAGCGCTCCTCTCCAAGGTGGCCTCGTTCTTCGGCGATCGCGACGCCCGAAACGTCGCTCTGCTCTCCCTCGCGCCGGCCCCCGCCGCCGAGGACGAGCGCGGACACCGCGGCCGTCGCGGCCACCACCGCCACCGCCACGGGCCCGCCGAGCACACGCGCGTCGCTTGGTTCAACGTGTCGCTGGCACACAACCTGCGGTGCCGGTGGGGGTCCATCGCCCGGCTCGCGCGCCGAATGGGCGCCGGTGGGCAGGGCGCGCCCACGGCCGGCTTCTTCTGGGCGCTGCTGCCCGAGTTCTGGGTGGAGCGGCTGGGCGACACGGAGCTCCACGGCGCCTGTGACGCTGCGGTGGGGGGGGCGAGGGCCGACGGCGCCGACGGTGCTGGCCGGGAGGAGCTCGCCGGGGGAGAGGTGACGCGCGTTCCGCTGCACACCAGCGAGCTCAGGTGGGAGAGGCGAGAGGCGGCGCTTGTAGGCCGGCGAGACGCAACGCGTTGTGAACGGACACACACGCGCACACATATATATGATTGATATAAATTTCGATTTAAAGCTTTCGTGACTGCAGGGATTTCATCTTCTTGGTTCTTTCGGTAAAGTCACGTAGAATGGAAATAATAAAATAATAAAATAAAACGTAATAATTCTCACGACCTGGTCTTCACCTGAGGACGGCTGCTTGCGTTGTGGCCGAAACGTCGTGAGAATTATTTTATTATGTTTTATTTTATTATTTTATTATTTCCATTTTACGTGACTTTACCGAAAGAACCAAGAAGATAATTGATATACATACGGTATATTTGTCGCTATGATAAAGTTTTTTTTTTTTTGGGGGGGGGGGGGGGTGGGAACAGATCCCGTCAATATATGCAGGGTGCTTCAAAAAAATGTACGGGACTATCGTTTTTAATGGAAAAAGAACGGATAATGCACTGTAACATGATAATAAATATTCTTTGTTCTTTCGGTAAAGTCATGTAGAAGGGAAAGAACAAAGAAAATGGATCCCTGCAATCACGAAATCTTTAAATCATGATAATAAATGTAATGATAATAGCTTTAAAATGTCAAAGAGTCTCCACTCGTTCGCCATCGTTGTCAACGCGTGGGCCTGGAATCTTCTCCAGGTGGTCTCCAGAGCCCGGAGGAGGCACATTTCTCGTGGCGTTGTTGCTAATTACCACAAGTGTGAACATCTTTTTGAAGCGCCCCGTGTATCCGTCTCCCAACACAAATATCACTGCGCTGCTTGCTCGACACACTGTCCGGTGACGGCCTCCCCCGTGCCGCGTCAGCCGCTTGGTGCGGTAGGGTGGTGGGGTTTGGTTGTGGGTGGTGGGGGGTAGTGGGTGGGTGGTGAGGGTGGGTGGTGGGGGGGGTGGGGGGTGGTGGGGGGGTGGTGCGGGGGTAGTGGTGGGGGTGGTGGTGGGGGTAGTGGGGGAGTGGTGGGGGGGTGGTGGGGATGGTGGGGATGGTGGGGGTGGTGGGGGTGGTGGGGGTGGTGGGGGGGTGGTGGGGGTGGGTGGGTGGTGGGGGGGGGGTGGTGGGGGTTGGTGGGTGGTAGGGGTTGGTGGTGGGGAGGTTGGTGCGGGGGTAGTGGTGGGGGTGGTGGTGGGGGGTAGTGGGGGAGTGGTGGGGGGGTAGTGGGAGGGGATGGTGGGGGAGTGGTGGAAGGGTAGTGGGAGAGGGGGTGGGGGGTAGTGGGGGGGGTGGTGGCGATGGTGGGGGGGGTGGGGGGGTAGTAGGCGGTGGTGATGGGTGGGTGTTGGTCCTGGACCGCTCCGGGTATCGTTCGCCACAGGTTGCCCGTAATGAAACTCGACCGGCCCACAAAGTGTTCACCTCGCCTGGTCTCCCCAGTCTGTAAATAGATGTTGTGTGAGTGTGTGTGAGTGTGTGTGAGTGTGTGTGAGTGTGTGTGTGAGTGTGTGTGTGAGTGTGTGAGTGTGTGTGTGAGTGTGTGTGTGAGTGTGTGTGAGTGTGTGTGTGAGTGTGTGTGTGAGTGTGTGAGTGTGTGTGAGTGTGTGAGTGTGTGAGAGTGTGTGTGTGAATGTGTGTGTGAGTGTGTGTGTGAGTGTGTGTGTGTGCAAAACAACCTCCTACCTCCTCGCGGTGCCGGACGGGCAACACTGTCGTGGACATTGCTGTGGGGGGAGGGCCAATGCCCATTGGCCTCTCCCCTCATGGCGTCTGTGACCACCACAGTGGCTAAACGGGGGCTCTGGACGGGTGTGAGGGGCTGGTAACCCCTCCACCTTCAATTCATTACCACTAAACCACAAATTAAACATAAACCTGTAACAAATAAGCTTGTGCCGGAGGCCCCGGGGGGTCAGGCTTTTATGACGTCTCCTGGCCAAACCCCATTTGGCGGAGCCAGGAGATTGAATTTTCACCCTCGGGGCTCCTCCAGAAACAACAAAAAACCATTGCGGATGGCCACGTGGAATGTTCGAACGCTCACTGCGGAGGAGAGGCTGCCACTCCTCTGTCGGGAGCTGGACCGGTACCGCCTGGATCTCTGTGGCATTCAGGAGGTCCGGTGGACCGGTTCTGGCTCCTGCCACCATGAGGGGTGGACAGTCCTCTACTCGGGGCAGGAGACTGCCAAACAACAGGGTGTGGCTCTTCTTCTGAACAAAAGAATGAAGGGGGCGTGGGAGCGTGGCGGTGAGGTGTGGGAAGCTGTAAGCCCCAGGATACTTTGGGCTCGCCTTCCCATCAACCAGAGGCGAGGAGTGGTGGTCGTGGTTACTTATGCCCCCACCGAAGACGAACATCCGTGGAGGGATGCAAGCAAAGCCGATGAGTCAGATGCTTTCTATGACCTCCTGTCACAGGTGCTGGCTAAAGTGGCCACTCGGGACAGAGTCATCTTGTTGGGTGACTTCAATGCCCGAGTTGGTCATGATGCTGACACCTGGTCTGGAGTGATTGGAAGGCATGGGCCAGATCAGCTCAATAATAACGGTAGGAGGCTGCTAGATTTTTGTGCAGCCCATGGGCTTGTAATTACCAACACGCTCTTCCGGCATCGGCGCATCCACACAACATCATGGATACATGCCGGGTCCAAGCAAGAACATCTGCTGGACTACATAGTGACGGACCAGCGGATGCGAACCCATGTCCTTGACACCAGGACCTACCGTGGAGCTGATCTGTCCTCTGACCATCGACTAGTCATCTGTAAGATGCGCCTGCCTTTCTTCCACTCCGGTGGTGGGTGTACACCCAGGATCCCATTCCAACCAAAAGTGGCCTGGTCTCAGTTAGCTGATGAAAGTTGCAAGCGAGAATTTCATCATCGCTTGCAGCTGGGGTTGGCATCGTCCCCCACTCCACCTGATGTCGAGGGGAAATGGGCGAGGTTTAAGACTGTGACTCATGCAGCTGCAATGGCTGCTTTGGGTACGCGGTCCAGACCTCCCCAGAAACCCTGGCTGACAGAGGAGGTGTTCAGGTTAATTGAGAAAAAGCGTCAGGCCCACTCTCATCGCCTACAGCATCCCACGTCAGAGAATGAGGAGGTTTACCGCAGCCTTCGCTCAGAAGTTCGGAGAGCCGTAAGGCGCTGTAAGGATGGGTGGTGGTCGCGGGTTGCTGAGGAGATGGAGTCTGCCTCAGTGGCCCGTGATCACAAATCACTATTTAACTCCATCAAAAAAGTAACCTGCAGCGCCACACCTATTACCATCATTAGAGGAAAAAACGGTGATCCAATCTCCGACCCCCAGGAACAGGTTTGCAGATTTGCTGAGCATTTCTGTGAGGTCCTGGGGGAGGGAAATTCTCTCAGCCAGGAAAACATCATGGCACAAAGTGGGGATAACCCTGCTGAGGCTGCGGTGCCTCAAATATTGGAAGAGGTCACCCCCTGTGAGTGGCTGGCTGAGGTGCCAGCTGTTGAGGAAGTACTGAGGGCGATCCGGAGTCTGAGACCAGGGAAGGCACCGGGCAGAGATGATCTCCCAAGCGAAATGCTGAGGGAGGGTGGCGTTTGTGCACAGACTGCCCTATATGACATCATAACAACAGTCTGGACCACTGGACGGGTTCCGCAGGACTGGAAGGATGCCCTGGTGGTTCCCCTCTTTAAGAAGGGGGACCGTACCGACTGTAACAACTACAGGGGCATCTCACTCCTCAGTGTGCCGGGTAAGGTCCTGGCAAGGATTATTCAACATCGCCTTGCTAGGCACGCTGAGGAGGGGCTTGCGGAGCCCCAATGCGGTTTCAGGAAAGGGCGGTCCTGCACAGATGCCATATTTTCTGTCCGTCTGCTACAGCAGAGGTGTAGGGAATTCCAAAAAGACCTACATCTCTGCTTTATTGACCTGGTCAAGGCCTATGATACCATCAGTAGGACTGGGCTCTGGGTTGTTCTTCGTGCTTTCGGAGTCCCTGACCCTCTGCTCACGATCATTAAGGACCTTCATGATGGTGAGCGGGCCCGGGTAAAACTACGTGGCCGGGAGTCGGAGCCTTTCCCTGTACACCTTGGGGTGCGACAGGGATGTCCTCTGGCTCCCACATTATTTAACATCTATTTTGACCGCGTAGTTCGTGAAGCCTTCAATAGCTGTACCGGGGGAATTTCCATTTGGTACAGATATAATGGGAGGCTGATCGACGCCCGGGTGCGATCAAGGGATGGCTCCCTATTGGTCAACCACGTTATGTATGCCGATGATTTGGTAATAGCTGCTCATTCAGAAGAGGAGTTGGAGGCGCTGCTGCTGAGACTGGAGCGTGCCACTAAGAGGTGGGGCCTTACCATCAGCCCCACCAAAACCAAGCACCTGCCTGGGTATTTTGTACCATCGGACACTCCACCCCCACAACTCCCAATTGGTGATGGGGCAGTTGTGGAGAGAGTGGAGAGTTTCCCATACCTGGGCAGTGTGCTTATGACCGGCTCCAGTCTATCAGCAGAGGTCTCACTCCGAATCAGTCGAGCGGCAATATCTTTTCATCGGCTGCGTAACGCTGTGTGGAAGCTACCTGGTCTGTCGCTCCGCACGAAGCTTCAGGTCTTCTCGGCCACGGTCATTCCCTCCCTTCTCTACGCTTGCGAGACGTGGACCCCCCTGGTGGAGCATCTTCGCCGGTTGGAAACATTTAGGCTGGCCTGCCTACGATCCATCCTGGGTTTAACCAGGCTGGATTGTGTGAGGAGCTCACAAATCCTTGAAAGATCTGGGCAAAGTCCCATCAGTGAGCTCCTCCGGCAGGCAAGGCTGCGTTGGCTGGGTCATGTAGCCCGCATGCCCAGCCACCGCATGCCTAAACAGCTTTTGTTCGGCCGGATCGAGGGGGCTAGACGGGCGCGGCACGGGCTGGAGAAGAGATGGAGTGATGTGGTACAGGAGGACGTGGAGCTGAGTGGACTTGCCGATGACTGGTACCAGCGGTGTCAAGATCGGCCTCAGTGGAGGAGGCTCGTGAAGGACGCTACTGGGCAGTTGGAGGCAGTCGCCCTCCAACAACAACGGAGGGCGGAGGAGCGACGCTCACAACAACGAGCGGAGCGCCGGGTGGCTAAAGCACAGCAAGTTGGTACAGTAGGGGGCACAGGTGGTGCATCAGCCAGTCATCTCGGTCATCTCGGTCAGTCGACCATTGGCACCTGGGTCTGCCCCGTGACCTCCTGCCAGCGGGCGTTCGACACTTCACGTGGCCTCAAGGTGCACTTGGCCTGGCACAAGCATCGTGGTGACGTCACCGCCACTTAGTGGCGAATGGCGGTTGTTGTTGTGCAGTCATTGGTGACCAGGGCTGAGACCATTCAAATGTTTTGTATTCGAAAGCCCATTTTAAGCCATTCCGTGATGGAATTCAAATCCAAGACCTCAGCCTTGCAGGCTCAGTGCTCCAATACAACAAACATTAGAATCCTCCCCCCCCACTCCCCCCCACCCACACACACCCAGCTCCACACACCTCAAGCCACACAAGCGCCTATTTATTTTCCTGTTTCAAATTCAGTTCGGCTTTAGGGGGGGCGGGGTGGCGGGGTAGCGGGGGGGGGGAGATAACATCAACAATGAGGCCGACTCCGACCCACTGATTGACAGACGCGCCGTGCGCGGACCGCACACGGCATCGCCATCGGCACCCAGGAGCCAGTGGCGGCTCCCGCTGAGCCAGAGGCGAGCGGACGCTCTTCCGCTTAACCGCCGCGCATGCCCTCAACGCTGTCTCCGTTGGGTTGATGTGGGGGGGGAGGCCTTGGACTTCTTGGGGCCTCAAGACTCCGGATTCTAAGACGATCCGGAAAGGAAGATGCCCCCTAAATTTGTGTGGCCGGTGTCAAGTCAACGAAGTCACACAAATCTTGACTCACACAATGACAAAGATCCCCCGTGTAGCCCTAACAGAATGTTGGGGCAAGTGCTGTCAACGAGTAGCAGCACTTTTGAAGCCCGGCACCACGCCCGGTCGCCTTTGTCTCCCCCAGTGGCGATGTTTACACACCTCACCAGGTGCTCATTTATCAGAATTTTATTTTCGACTCTTCATTCAAATTCAGCCTCAAGGCGCAAGTGTTTTTTAGGGTTTTTTTCCGTCTCTTTAACAATTAGTTTCGCGATTTGATCTGCGTGCCGTCCTTTTGCTCCGCACAGCACCTTGAAAGTTCCACGTGAAAATGCATGTTTTTTTTTTTTAGAACAGTGAATATTTGTCATCATCATCATTATTATTATTATTATCCCAAAAGTTTGCCGTACAATACGTACGGCGCAAAAGAAGGTCAGCATGCGCGCATGCGTACGTACGTACGTTACAGTCTCGTTCGTTGCCAGTATCTCTGGAGGCTCCGTCGCCGGTGAAAGTTCCAAAAGGATCGCAAATGAGTCCATCGGAAGGGAACGTTTCCTCCGTTAGAAGGCAGCAAGACGAACATCGAGGAGGTGGGGGGGGAGGGAGATTGGCTCGTGTCACAGCGACGTCCGGCCAGGTGGCTCAGCTGGGAGAGAGAGCGGCGAGCACTTTTCAGAAGTGAATTTCCACCTCTGCCGGGAGCGGAGCTTTTCGTTTAGGTGCTCCGTAATGTGAATTTAAATATGATACTGGGTTCTAGATTTGAAGCTTTCGTGACTGCAAGGATTCATATTCTTAGGTTTTTTTCGGTAAAGTCACGTAGGTAGAACATCAAAATTAATAAAAATAAAATAAAATAAAGATCACGACGTTTCGGAGGCAAAACAAGTCTCCGTCATCAGGTGGGACCGTCACAGCCAGATTGCCTCACTTGATGCAGCTAATCTGGCTGTGACGGTCCCACCTGATGACGGAGACTTGTGTTGCCTCCGAAACGTCGTGATCTTTATTTTATTTTATTTTTATTAATTTTGATGTTTTACCTACGTGACTTTACCGAAAAAACCTAAGAATATGATACTGGGTGGTCGAGTGGCTTCGAGGTCAGGGGAGGTGTAGGCTGACAATGCTGATGAACCTGGGTTTGAGTCGAGGTTTGAGCCGTCCGTCGCGAAACCAGATTCTCTGCTGCGGTGAGTTGATCGTCTCGAGCCGGAGACAAGTGGCTGTTGAAAAACATAACACGTGAAAAAGTTGTTTTGAAAAATTATTTTAGCAGGATTTCATCTGAGCAAAAAACAACACATCGGCTCGTGACAATCTCGTGGCAGAGTGTGTGAAGGGTTTGCCTCCTTCTGTGCAAGAGATGGAAAGAGACACCTGAAGAAGCATTTTATTTTTACATGGGACAACGTCCCACCCCCCCCCCCCCCCCAGCGCGCAAAAAAACCCTCTTCCGCCGGCCCTCCACGGCACGCTCTCTCGTTTCGCTTTTCTGCGAGATTCTCACGACTCGTGCCCGTCTCGGGGGGACGCGATGTTGATGGCACGTTTCGGATAAAAAAAAAATGAAATCTCAACCAGAAAATACCCAACGCACACATTTATATAAATATATATATAAAAACGACGGAGAGAACACCGATTCAAAATTCACTCGGCTCCCAATTCGAAAAACGCTGTCGTACAAATCAGCCGCAATTGCGCTGGCAGGAAAAACATGGTAAGGAGTTTGGGAGGGGGGGATTGGGGAGAGCTGGCGAGGGGTGGAAGGGAGTGTAGTGAGCCCAGCTGGTGGTGATGGGGAGGAGAGAGGAGAGCGGGGGGGAGAGTCTGAAATCGCTGGCCCTTTCCATCAACAAATATCTGAGGCTCTTGCGCGAGCACCAGGCAATGTACCTGCCAGCGTGGGGCCGTCGCCGCACGGGCGACTCTGAGCGATGGCGACCAGCGGCGAGAGCAGGAGAACGGCTCAACGGATGAGATTACTCATCATCAACAGCCCGAGTATTCATTCTAGATTTGAAGCTTTCGTGACTGCAAGGATTCATACTCTTAGTTCTTTCGGTAAAGTCACGTAGAAGGGAAGTAATAAAATAATAAAAATAAAACATAATGAAATTATTCTCACGACGTTTCGGCCACAGAATTATTTTATTATGTTTTATTTTTATTATTTTATTACTTCCCTTCTACGTGACTTTACCGAAAGAACCAAGAAGATGAATCCCTGCAGTCACGAAAGCTTTAACTCGAAATTTATTTATTATTATTTTATTTTATTTACTTATTATTATTTTATTTTTTATTATTGCTATTTTTTATTGTTTTATTTGTATTAGTTTTAATTTCATTTTTTACCTACGTGACTTTACCGAAAGAACTAAAAGTATGAGCCGAGTATTAGTCGACCACAAGGCTCCACCCCCTCCCCCCGCAATAGATGTACGGTGGAGTGGGTGGAGGGTGGTGGTGGTGGTGGTGGCGGGGGGCACTTCCAAGTCAAGTCTTTGAAATTCGCAATGTCCCGCAGTTAAATTACACAGCCGACGAACGGAGCATCAGATTTCCGAAGCTGAGATAAGGCACGCACAGGGAGGCAGGGGGCGGTGGTGGTGGCGGTGGCGGTGGTGGTGGTGCTGTGAAGAGCTCATGAATATGAGTCTTCGCGCATTCGCATTTTAGACAGGGAATTTCCATTTAAATGAAATTGAGGAAGAAGGCCCCTCTTTAAAGTTCCGTTTTTTTTCTCCCCGATCCCACTTCTTTCTTCCCGTGCCCATCTCCTCCCCCCCCTCCCTCCCAACAAACCGGCCTCAAGGGCTCCCATTTAAAAAACCATTTGCCCCCCAGTGACTTCTACAGCAGCATCCAATTCTCTCCCCCCCTACCCCCAGCCACAGCCCCACCAACAGCCCCAGCTGATGACCAAGATGACAACTGAAGGCCAGCGATATGCATAGAGATACATTACCGCGCACATTAACAAAATGTGATCGTCCGCTCGCCGATCGTCGAGGTTCGTTGAAGCGCTTTTCTCAACGACGACAACAACGGGGGGAGGGGTGGGAGGGGTGGGGGGAGGGGTGGGGGAGGGTGGGGGGGGGGTTGACGTAGTTTTTGCGTTTCCGTAATTTCCCAAATTTGCGATTGTCGTCATGATCGTCGTCGTCAATTTTTATCACGATTCATATTTTGTTATCGCCACGCCGACACGGAGAGAGCGAGAGGTGGGGGGGGGGGGGGGCTGACACGACACGGGAAGGGGGGGGGGGGTGTGGGGGGGCTGTAAACCCGCGGCACCGCGCCAAACCGGAGCGCCCCCCCCGGTAGTTGCCCGCAAAAAATATTTAGTTTGCTGCGGGGGAGCGTGGACTTGGTCTGATCGATCGGCCTCATCGTCCAATCTTCATTCCTTCCTTCCTTTCTCGCTCTCATCCTTCTCTTCCATCCCAGCGATGCGAATCGGCTACAGGTGTCACGCTCGCGCTTGAAATTTCGCCGCCGCGATAAATCGTCGCCGTCGCCGGGGACCGACGCCGCGTTTCTCACATTTCGAGATGCGGGTCGTGACACCGTCGCTGCCAGAGCCACTTCGTGACGACCGCTCGGGGGGGGGGGGGGGGGAGGCTGCGTTTCCATAAGAAGTCACTCACGGCCGCATTTACGCCGGTGAAAAAGAAAAAAAACGGGGGGGGGTGGGGGGGGGGGGCTCGTCCGACCGGCTTCGGCGTCCGCGCCGGGTATGCCGCCCGTGCATCGCGTGTCCACCAGTCCCCTCGTTATCTCGGCAGCGAAAGTAAAGCGCCCGTAAAACAGCAGCCGCACCTCAACAACTCTGGCACCTCCCAGTTCAACCAGTCTACACAGCAAAGGCTCATTCCTAGCAGCAGCCTCAGCCGCACCAACCTCACAATAATAATACAAAACTCCGATCCAGGTGCCTACCTTGGCTCCTCCCACCCTCAACCAGTATATATATGTAGTGGTGATACGCGCTGGGATTAGGGATCGTATGCCAGCGCGTAATGATTGGCTGTGTATGTGGTGACGCGCACTGACGGTGGAGGATCAGGGGTCAGCGCGGGGTCGTGGGTTACGGGGTGCTGATTGGCTGTGTGCCGGTGACGCGCTGAGAGGGAGTGATCAGGTGACAGCGCGGTGTGATTGGTGGAGTAGTGTTAACACGCGCTGGGGGAGAACGGATCGTAGAGAGAGCGCGTCGTGATTGGTTAACTAAGGAGCGATGCTCACGTAGACGTCCGCATCAGCTCCGTCTCCCGTGAGCAGGGGCTATAAAAGGGGATGCACACAGGCGTAAGGGCAGTATGTAACCAGCGAAGAATGAAGACGGGGATCGAAGACCTAGGGCCCTGCGGTACCTAGTCCCGCTGTCCTAACGGGACCGGGACTCTGTGTAACCCAGAGGCGAGTGTAGTGTGTGTAGCCATAGGCATAGGGTCTACACGAGCCGAATGCATTGTGTGTAGCCAGAGGCATAGGGTCTACACGAGTCAAGTGTATTGTGTGTAGCCAGAGGCATAGGGTCTACACGAGTCAAGTGTATTGTGTGTAGCCAGAGGCATAGGGTCTACACGAGTCAAGTGTATTGTGTGTAGCCAGAGGCATAGAGTCTACACGAGTTAAGTGGAGTGTATAGTACAAAGAATAGAGACCACACGTTGTATTGTGACACGTCAAGATTTAATAAAAGTGTGTTACCCGTCAAGAAGTTCCTGCCGTCATTTCCAATACTTCATATACAAGGAAGGGTCTCTTAGAATGCCTCTTTACTTGATTCAGCAATCGTGCTGTGACGGTTCCACCTGAAGACGGAAGCTTGTGTTGCCTCCGAAACGTCGTGATTTTTTATTTTACTTTTATTAATTTAAAAAAATGTTTACCTGCGTGACTTTACCGAAAAAAAAACGTAAGAGTATACGCCCGTTAAACTCGCACCACCTTTCAAGGCGATGGCGCATTGCAGACTCCAGCAGCCGTTTTGGCGCGGACGCGCACGGGAGTCCTCGGATCCGAGGTCGGACAGCGGCTCGGATGGGCGACCGCCGTCCGTAAGCCGATCGCTGCCGCCCGCGTCGCCGCACGTGGCGGGCGTCGGGGGCGCCGGGTGACCCCTTGCACCGCACCACAACGAATGACCTCCACGCCGCTCGCCGCAGGTCGTGGCTCGAGACGGTGCTGCCGGCGCTGGTGGTCTCGGCGCTGCTGCTCGTCGGCGGAGTCGTCGCCGCCGCTGCCCAGCACCACCGCCGCCGCTGCTGCTGCTGCTGCTGCCCGCGGTGGCGGTGGCGGGGGCGGAGCCGGCGCACGGACCGCGTCCGCCCCGCCGCCGCGCGCCGCGCCGTCCGCTGGGACCTCGCCATCAACCGGCGCGTGCTGGCGCCGCACAAGGCAGCGCTGCTGCCCCGTGAGCCGCGGTCCCCGGCGCTCCTCCTCGCCGCGGCCAACCCCGGGTTCCTCCCGGCGCCGTCGTCGCCGCCGCCGGCGCCGCCGCCCCGGTACCGGTTACCGCCGGCGTACGGCCGGTCGAGGGCGACGAGCATCTTCGCGGTGCTCGACGGCGCATGCAGCTGACGTCGTCCGCCGGGGAGACAACGGCGGTGCCGCGGAAGAAAGAGAGGAGACCCCGGTGTTGGGGTGGAGGCTGCGGGTGGAGGAGAGAGACGAGATTGCCGGATGTTGGGGTGGAGGCTGCGGGTGGAGGAGAGAGACGAGATTGCCGGTGATGGGGTGGAGGAGAGAGAGGAGACGCCTGGCTGACGGTGCCCGGGCCGACGCGACGTGCCGGCAAAAACGGGACGCGAGGTGGAGGTGAATCAGGTCCACGGTTTCTGGTCGACATTATCGATCAACGGACGTCGCCCCAGTCGATATTCCCGGCCAAGCTGAACAGTGGGTCAACGGATAGCACATCAAACACACCACCTCCGACTTCATTCCTGCGCATCTCCGATTTAGCGAAACAAGTTACATACATACACACACGTGTAGATACATGCATACATGTACGTTGAAGTTTTTTTTTTTTTTGGCGCACCGTACGAAGCCAACCGTGCTAAGCGGAGGGGCGGGGGAAGGACAAGAAACTGAGCGCAGAAAGCATTTCTCTGAAAATGAGTTTTAGTTTGTAAATAAGTTACTGACATGACGGGACACCAGTTTGACGGGACACGAGGTCTGCGGGACACCAGTTTGACGGGACACGAGGTCTATGGGACACCAGTTTGACGGGACACGAGGTCTACGGACACCAGTTTGACGGGACACGAGGTATATGGGACACCAGTTTGACGGGACACGAGGTCTATGGGACACCAGTTTGACGGGACACGAGGTCTATGGGACACCAGTTTGATGGGACACGAGGTCTGTGGGACACCAGTTTGACGGGACACGAGGTCTACGGGACACCAGTTTGACGGGACACGAGGTCTGTGGGACACCAGTTTGACGCGACACGAGGTCTGTGGGACACCATTTGACGGGACACGAGGTCTGTGGGACACCAGTTTGACGCGACATGAGGTCTATGGGACACCAGTTTGACGGGACACGAGGTCTATGGGACACCAGTTTGACGGGACACGATGTCTACGAACACCAGTTTGACGGGACACGAGGTCTACGGGACACCAGTTTGACGGGACACGAGGTCTACGGGACACCGGGCTGACGGTCCAGCCCAGGGCGGTCGGCAACCTGTCTAAAGAAGAAGAGTCAGATTTTGTTTTAGTCGTTTTTTGTTCCCCTTTGACCAAAACAATTGTTTCAGGAGCCGCAAACCTCTTGTAGACGCGCACAAAAGCGGCGTCAGGAAAACAGCGGGCGACGAAACTGATTTTGACTCGAATAAAACTAATTTGGCGATGGAATAAACTCCCCCCTATTCATAAGAGTTTTTTTTTGTTTGGGTTAGATCGTGTAAATATGTAAATGTGTCGTTAAAACCCGCCGCCGCCCAACACAGCCAACTAGTAAGGGTTTGTCATGTAAATAGAACGTGGCCAATTCGTCACAACACCGGTGTGTTGGAGAGCCAAGCCACAACATTTACAATCCGAGTACGACGTTTCGCCAGTAATTACAACCAGCTTCATCAGGCGACAGCCAGATTTGTGGAGAAGTCCACCCGTTTCGTTCCTTACATAGAGGCGGAGAGGTGGTGACCACGCTTGTGCGCTCTTGCGCAAAGTGTGGAGGGGAGGGGGTGGGATTAATGAGTCTACGTGTTAAATCCCCCCATTGAGTGTAGCCCCCCGCCTCCCCTAGTGAATTCCTCAACGATACACCTGGGCCGTCGTACATTTCATCCTCACCAAGACATGCCGTGGTCACCGCCTACCCCTTGCCATTTTCAATCAATTATACTCACATAGTAGTAGGTTTTTACCCTTTAAGCTGGTACAAAACTGACACCTTTATACAAGGCATCATGTTTGCAATAACCACAACACAAGCATTCAAAATGCAATCAAAAGAAACAACAAACATATTTTGCCACTGGTAAAGGAGATGTCTCATAGTGTTAATGCTTACCCCGAGCTCTCAATACTCTGATAGTGAGCTGTTTTTGAATTGTACGCCTTTTGGCGTCATCTGGTCCAACACCAATGGAGACTAGGCTCTAAGAAAAGCTGTCTCGGGTGTGGACCAATCAACTCCAAGGACAGTGCATATCATTATCAGAGTTGTTTCTTTTTGTTTGCATTTTGACTGCTTGTGTTGCGGTTATTGCAAACATGAATGCTTGTAAAAAGGTATCAGTTTTGTACCAGTTTAAAGGGTAAAAATCTACTACTATATTTTTGCCACTGGTAAAAGAGGTCTCATAGTGTATCTTATAAAAAATATATTTATACAAATATAATAATAACCGGCTGCCCCTCTGAGGATGCAGCCAAAGAGCTGCACGTGATTCGGGAGCAGGTTGCCGAGCGCCCCTCCAACCCCCCCCCTGGACTCGAGACCAACAACGAGACTCCTCGCGATGCACCAGGGGGACACGGGGCAAGACGCGGGCACTGCAGCCGGAGCAGCAAGACGACCACGTGACGGGAACACCCTCTCAGTAAAATTTGAAATCCGCACAGAGAAGGACGCGGGGGGTAGGGGTGTGGGGCGGGGGGGTGAGTGGCCGCGAGCGCTCAAGCGGATGATCTCTGTCACGTGAAGGGACGCGAAATGGCAAAAAAGCGTAAAGTTGATAAGCCGATGTTACGGACGGCAGCCGATTTAACATTCGGCCGGGGAGCGGGTGGGCAAGGGGAGTTGCGGGGTGAGCGGGGGGCGAGAGAGACGTGTGGGTGGAGGGGAGAACAAGATGAGAACACACGAGAGAGAGAGCGAGCGAGCGAGAGAGATAGAGATATCATCCACGAAGGATTAAGCACCGCCGCTAACAACGCTCAGAGGCGAGCCGTGTCTCCGTCAAATCAATGCTTCAATTAGGGCAAGCGGGGTACGACCGCGAGATCGAGTCACAGAAGTGGCGAGACCCTGGAGGGAAGACGATGGCTCGCTGACTTTGATGAAGCAATGTCCGGGCTGCTATGTGCCAACAGCAGACACCCACCCCCCCCCCCCCCCCCCCCCAGAATGAGAGCAGCAACACTCATATCTCTCGCTCTCTCCTCTCTCTCTCTCCACTTGTGTCTTTCTCTCTTCTTTTTTTACGATCAGTGGAAACAAGAAATTGCTCGGTGTATTCGGCACTTTGCTTCGTTCATCATTTCGTAAATGTTTTTTTTTTAACTTGGCTTTATGTAAACTCCCCCCCCCCTCTCTCTAGCTCACTCTCTCGCTCACTCTCTAGCTCACTCTCTCGCTCTCCCTTTCGTCACTGATCAAGGTGAGCCGTGGGGGGGCAGAGAGAGAGAGAGAGGGGGGGCACGACGGAATCAAAGCACAATTTTCGAACATCCTCCTCCAATCAGTGGCAAGGCTCCCCTCCCCGAGGGGGTTTGGGTTCAAATGGGGTCGCGTTGTGTGCGGCGTTATAAACGGCGGGTGGGGAGAGGACGAAGGGGGGGGGGGGGTGAGGGGAAGGGGGAGATGGTGGGGGGCACGCGCCACGATTGTGCCCATGTGTTGTTTACCGTGAGGCCCGGCCAGTATTGCTTTGTGCGGTATTCAATGATTTGTCTCTGTGTGTGTGTGTGGAGTGGGATGGGGGGTTGTTTTTTAAACGTGAAGTGTTATTTTCAAAAGTCGCAGGTGCCGTTTCTGTCGCCAACGTGTGCGTTGTTTGTGGGGAGCGGTGGTGCAGCGGTTAGCGCGCTGCGCTACGAACCCGGCAGACCCGAGTTCGATTCCCGCTCACGGCCAACACCCAGTGACGATTATTTGAACCGGTCCTGGGCCTCCCCTAGGTCGACTCAGCCTCGAATGAGAACCTGGTGTGGTGTGTAAACATCGCCCGCTAGGGAAACAAAGGCGGTCGGGCATGGTGCTGGCCATCCACTCCCCCCTCGTGTGCCGCCGTGCCGGCCTTCATAGGTGCTCGCTAACAGCACTTGCCCCAACAGTCTGTTCGAGGCTACACGGGGGATCTTTGTCTTTGTGTCTGCGTGTGTACGCGCCCGCCTACGTGATCGTGGCTTGGGTTGCACCTCCGATTAGCACGGTTGGGCTACGTACGGTGTGAAAGAAGTTCGCCGTACACACACATACATACGAATGTGCGGGGGTGTGGGGGGGGAGGACAATCCCCTTCACGTGGTTTCAGAAGCTCAGCGGGTCTCAGCCTGGGTGACCTGCCGTGGTTTCAGATTGTTACAGGCGGCGGCGACTGCTGCTGCTGCTGCGGTGGAGAAAGGCGGTGATGGGAAGCAGCATGGGGGGTGGGGAGTGCAGCAAAAACCCACCGTTGTACTATACTTCTATTCCCCCAAGTCTGTGCTGCTCCCCTCCACGCCTTCACCAAACTACTCGGCGTTGAGCGAGGGAGGTTGGCGGCGGAGGGAGACGGCGGGGGGGGGGGGGGGTGCGGTTTCATCCAGCAGTGGATCTGTTAAACGTCGCGCTACGCGTACACACACGCGTGGGATAGCGACGGTGATTTAATATTTTATTTTTTTGGTATTCGCTGAAGCCATCGGTCTCTTGTTTTCTCCTTAACGCTCGGCCTGACCGTCCTTGAGACGAAGCTGTGAGAGGCTTGGGGGGGGGGGTGGTGGTGGAGATGGAGGAGGAGTGGGGGGGGGGGAGGATGTGAAGCCGTGCGACCGTGGCCAAGACGAGAAGAAACCGGCGATGACAGCCACCGTCACGCCGCACTTGACGGCTCTGGCTAGCTGGGCGGCCCACCCTGGGGGGTGGGTGGATGGGGAGCTGGGGGGGGTGAAAGGTTTCGCACAACTGGGGCGGTTCAAGGATAAAGAGCGCAGGCCGCTTCATCACAATCACCGTCGCCGTCGTCATCGCTGCCCGCGGATTGTTCGTGATCCACCCAAGATGAACGCACACCCCCACCCCCCATTTCACAACCTCCGCACACCCATCCCTCCCTCCCACCACCACCACTACCACCACGGCCGCCTCTAAACACCAAGTCCACACTACCACGTAGAGCAAACGAGCTCCCTCTCCACTTTGATCGTACTCGCGACGGGGCTACAATCGCTCGTTCACAAAGTCCCCACCGTCGCTGCCACCACCACAACCACCACCACAACCACCACTACTACAACCACCACAACCACCACCACCACAACCACCACCACCACAACAACCACAACCACCACCACCGTCACCACAATCACCACAACCACCACCACCACAACAACCACCACCACCACAACAACCACAACCACCACCACCGTCACCACAACCACCACAACCACCACCACCACAACCACCACCACAACCACCACCACCACCACAACCACCACGACTATCACCACCACCGCCACGACCACCACCACCACGACCACCACCACCACGACCACCACCGCCACGACCACCACCACGACCACCACCACGACCACCACCACGACCACCACCACGACCACCACGACCACCACGACCACCACCACCACCACCACCACCACGTCCACCACCACGACCACCACCACGACCACCACGGCCGCGCGCGTCAAAACAACGGACGCGTCGATCACTGCCCACGGAGGTTCGTGCGCGTCCTGCCGAGCCATTCCCGTGACACCTGAAGCTGCAAGAACGGTTCGCGAAGCCGCGCGTCGTTTATTTGCAACAAAAACAAAAAACCGGAGAGAGTTGAATTACGGGGAGGGCAGTCAACCCATGCGGAGCGTCTCCGTCTCCAGCTCTCTCTCTCTGTGTGTGTGTCGTTCGCCAGCGTGTCCCCTCGCAGCCCAGCGAAGAGAAGAACGGTGGGGGGGGACATCCTGGACTGGACAATTGCAACTGCGTGCATGCGCGCGCGCTGCAGAGCTAATGTGAAATTAAGAAACAAAAGCTCCACTTTCGGGGTGATTCAGCTTATTTTATTTTTGAATAATAATAAGTATAAAGTGAATGCGTTGAAGTACGGTCGACGGTACGTGGCGTTGATTCAGAAACTTGATAGCGTAGTGGGAATTCGTCGAGGAAAGACGACGATTGTTTATTCTGTGCGTAGGCTTTCACGACAAGCTTCACGATTCTAAATTAAGTTTATTTTGGCGTTGAACGTCGTCCCAGTTATAGGTGTCAATCTCTGACGATAGCGAGCCATCTCCCGACGGAGAGCAAGCAAATAAATGTGTGAAGTCTTGGGGGGGGTGGAGGAATATGCCACGTGGTTCTTTGTTTGTTTACTAATTTGTACGACGATTCCCTGAAGCTGGTGATGCTGCTGCTGATTGTAATGTTCAGCAAAACGTCGCGGCAAATTATAAACAGAAACATGTTAAATTATCAAAAAATGTCAAATGATAAAAAAAAAATATTATCAAAAGTGAAAAATTCTTAAGAGAAAAAATGTAAATGTGAAAAATCTCAAATGTAAAATGTTTTCAAAATGTAATCAGCAAAAAAGACATAAAAAAAATTGTAAAAAATGATAAATTATAAAAAATGTGAAATATTTCCAGTTATCAAAAGTGTTAAATTATCAAAAAAATTGCCAAAATTTGAAAAATTTACACAATTTTATTTTTTTACAAAAATGTTTACATTGCCAAAAATGTAAACAATTATCGAAAATGTCCCTTCCTTTTCAACACTCCCTCCCTCCTGATTAACCAAATCATTTAACCAGTGGCGAGGTGATGACATTATTGGCTCAGCAATCGGTCAGGGTGGAGGGACCCCCAATATTTGATTTGCCTCTTCGCACGATCGCACCCAGGCTATTGAATATCGCCGCTTCCTCTGAACTAATCACATCATTAAGCATTTTCACAAAACATACATTCCAACCGCGTTTTTAATTGATGTGTGTTCTTTCACACTTGTTGTTGAATACATATTTCATGCTGGTTGTCCTGGGTGGGGGGGGAGCGGGGTTTGTGGGGGGGAGGTGTAGGGCACACCCTGATCTGCATTGAACACATTTTTGCCCCACAACGTGATCACTTGATTGGATCGATTGAGCTCTGTTCGTGCGATTGAAGCATTGACACGACGCCTTACGCGACCATCTCTTTCTTCGTTCAAAAAATTGAACGAAGAAAGTTTTTGACTTAAAACTTTCGTGACTGCAGGAATTCATTTTATTTGGAACTTTCGGTAAAGTCACGTAGAAGGAAAAGAAATAAAAATAATAACAAAATAAAAACAATTTATAAAAGCCATAAACTCACGACGTTTCCATCGCAACACAAGCGGTCGTCATCATGCATGTGTTGCGATCGAAACGTCGTGAGTTTTTGTTTTTTATGGATTTTTTATATATTTTTTTTTTCATCGATGTGACTTTTCCGAAAGAACCAGAGAAGATGAAAGTGTTGTACCTTCTCGCGTAGACTTTCCCTGTTGCCATGTCAGCGATCGTTAATGGGAGAGGGGTGGGGGTGGGCTAACAATAATTGATAATCATCATAATAATCTACAATTGTCAAAATAACATTCGCGGCTGAAATCGAAACAAATTTGCGCTCAAACGTTGACCTCCGTCCGCATCACGAGACGTGAAACGGCAAAAGAACGAAAGTGTGAGGCTGCACCGCGGTTTTGTTTGTGTGTGTGTGTGTGCTTGTGTGTGTTGGTGTTTGTGTGTGTGTTTGTGTGTGTGTGTGTATGTTTGTGTGTTTGTGTGTGTGTGTTTGTGTGTTTGTGTGTGTGTTTGTGTGTGTGTTTGTGTGTGTGTGTTTGTGTGTGTGTTTGTGTTTGTTTGTGTGTGTGTGTGTTTGTGTGTGTGTTTGTGTGTGTGTTTGTGTGTGTGTGTTTGTTTGTGTGTTTGTGTGTGTGTGTTTGTGTGTGTGTTTGTGTGTGTGTGTTTGTGTGTGTTTGTGTGTGTGTTTGTGTGTGTGTTTGTGTGTGTTTGTGTGTTTGTGTGTGTGTTTGTGTGTGTGTGTTTGTGTTTGTTTGTGTGTGTGTGTTTGTGTGTGTGTTTGTGTGTGTGTGTTTGTGTGTGTGTGTTTGTGTGTGTGTGTTTGTGTGTTTGTGTGTGTGTGTTTGTGTGCGTGTGTGTGTGTTTGTGTGTGTGTTTGTGTGTGTGTGTTTGTGTGTGTGTTTGTGTGTGTTTGTGTGTGTGTTTGTGTGTGTGTTTGTGTGTGTTTGTGTGTTTGTGTGTGTGTTTGTGTGTGTGTGTTTGTGTTTGTTTGTGTTTGTGTGTGTGTATTTGTGTGTGTGTGTTTATGTGTGTGTGTTTGTGTGTGTGTGTGTTTGTGTGTTTGTGTGTGTGTGTTTGTGTTCGTGTGTGTTTGTGTGTGTGTTTGTGTGTGTGTGTGTTTGTGTGTGTTTGTGTGTGTTTGTGTGTGTGTGTTTGTGTGTGTGTGTTTGTGTGTGTGTTTGTGTGTGTGTATTTGTGTGTGTGTGTTTGTGTGTGTGTTTGTGTGTGTGTGTTTGTGTGTGTGTATGTGTGTGTGTTTGTGTGTGTGAGTTTGTGTGTGTGTGTTTGTGTGTGTTTGTGTGTGTGTGTTTGTGTGTTTGTGTGTGTGTGTTTGTGTGTGTTTGTGTGTTTGTGTGTGTGTGTTTGTGTGTGTGTGTTTGTGTGTGTTTGTTCGCGAGGTTGTTGGGTTTTGTTTTGACCGCCGCCACGATTTAGAAAAGTTAGAAGGTCGTTTTAGCGAAAGGATGAACACAAAAATATGATTTTAAAATAATAACAACAACAAAACACCGCGAGAACACTGAACAAAGAAAAAAAAACACGTGATGTGTACATAAACTTTTTTTGTAAAGTCTGAGTTCCTTTGCCAAGATGATCAAAAATAATAATAAAAAAATATGCGTTAAACAGCTGCTCGTGTCTGTTTGTGTGTCCATATTTGAGTTCGTTTGTCTCGTCAGAAATGTATGAAAATATAATGAAGTCACTTTTCGCGTGATCGTAATGTTTAATTTAGGGTGAGTAAATGTCTCTCTCGGCTTGCTGTACTTTTGATCAACTTTGCTCTCACACTCGTTACCAAAGGTACCGACGAATTGAGCTATTAATTCTATATTAATATACCACGTTGCGTTTAAATTGAGCTCCATTCAAAATCCTCCTCGTGTCAAAATTAGTGAAGGCCTCGGGTTGATATAAAAGTAGCTATATAGTTCGGTGGGCTTTACCTAGTAATTTTTTTATAACAAGTTCATGTTAAATTTTGATTTAAAGCTTTCGTGACTGCAGGGATTCATATTCTTGGTTCTTTCGGTAAAGTCACGTAGAAGGGAAATAATAAAATAATAAAAATATAAGACAATAATTGTATTGTTTTATATTTAGAACCAAGAATTTAAGTTAATGTTAGCTTCCCAACAGCAAAATCAGAAGATTTAATGTTTTTTCAATATTGATTCGGCAGAACCCTTTGCTCCCACCCCCAGGTGTGGAGTTTCGTGGGGATACATTTTAAACCTTTCCAGTCTGGCTGTGGATTATTTTTTTTAATCTGATTTCATTGAGATTCTGAATACTCGGAAAACTTGCAGATGCCAACCTTCTTAGGCTGAGGTTCAAAAACATAACAGGTAACAAAAAAAAAATTACCGCTCATATTTAGCGCATCCCAAACCCAAAATGTTTGCTTTTGGACGGGTGTACTATATATCTCTCTATAATCACTCAGCTTTCTAGCCCTTCTAGAACATCACTAGAATTGATGTCACTAAGCTCTCTTGCCCTTCTAGAACATCACTAGAATTCATGTCACTCAGCTCGCTAACCCTTCTAGAACATCACTAGAATTCATGTCACTCAGCTCTCTAACCCTTCTAGAACATCACTAGAATTTATGTCGCTCAGCTCTCTTGCCCTTCTAGAACATCACTAGAATTCATGTCACGCAGCTCTGTGTACCTTCTAGAACATCACTAGAATTAATGTCACTCAGCTCTCTATCCCTTCTAGAACATCACTAGAATTTATGTCGCTCAGCTCTCTTGCCCTTCTAGAACATCACTAGAATTCATGTCACGCGGCTCTGTGTACCTTCTAGAACATCACTAGAATTCATGTCACTCAGCTCTCTATCCCTTCTAGAACATCACTAGAATGCATGTCACTCAGCTCTCTATCCCTTCTAGAACATCACTAGAATTCATGTCGCTCAGCTCTCTAACCCTTCTAGAACATCACTAGAATTCATGTCACTCAGCTCTCTTACCCTTCTAGAACATCACTAGAATTCATGTCACGCAGCTCTCTTGGCCTTCTAGAACATCACTAGAATTCATGTCACTCAGCTCTCTAACCCTTCTAAAACATCACTAGAATTCACGTCACTCAGCTTTCTAACCCTTCAAGAACATCACTAGAATTAATGTCGCTCAGCTCTCGAGCCCTTCTAAAACAAAATTAATATTTCACCTCTGCCACGCACGGCTATTCACATTTGACAATAACGCGATATTAAAACGATGTAGGAGTGACTGATGCATGCAATATACGGTATCAAAGTAAATGAAGGTGGTGTGAATCTTAGTGAGAGTATTCACCACTTCATTAAATTATTACTCCACACGCATCTACTGCAGGTTCAAACAAATTCAGGCTTGCCCACGCCGTGACGATTACGAGGGGGGGGGCGGTTATTTAGACATACTTCACCACTCTGGTTGGTATCTCCATATATATAAAAGGGGAAGTTGTGAATATGTGTGTCTGTTCAAAATGTTTAGCGTACTTCCCGACATGCAACAAACTTGGGTGGGGCTGGGTGTGGGAGGGGCTGGTCACCCCGTGGTGCCCTTATAAAACTCAACGTTTAACCTACTCACGCCGGCTTGTGCCCGCCCTCACAGTCGGGCATATTTACGGAATACACCACGCCGCCGTTGACCCTGGCCATTGACCGAGCAACCCAACGTTCCTACCAGCTCCCTCCGCAGGAATGTCTTTAACTGACTGACGATGATTTTTGGTAAAAAAAATAATATCTCAATAAAGAAAAAAATCATCTCAATTAAGCTCGGAGAACAAACACACGCAGTTTAAAGACGTGGTCGCGTTGACTGTCGGGGACGAGCAAAGACGGCCGGTTGGTCGAGACTAACCATGGAATAGCAGCCAAGGAATGGAACGCCAGTCTGAGAGGAGACGTCGAGCGGAGAGAGACGCAGTGACGATGATTGGGTTCTCGTGGGTGGATTGTTACATCGCATGGACCGGCTTTTGGGGGGGGGGGGGGGGGGGGAGCTTTCATCCAGCAGCGGATAAACGATGGTGGTTGCTGCTGCTGCTGATGATGATACCGATGCGTGTCCTTGCTGTTTTTAAACGGACGCGGGGTTCCGTTGGTCAGGGAGCTGTATGGGGTTGTCGCATCGGGTGACCACGAGGAGATGGCAATGGAAGGAGGAGGAGGGAGGAGGAGGAGGGACGCTTTCTATCTAGCAGCGGATAGATCATGGCTTTTAGTTAGACGAACAAACATGCCGATGTGTGTCAGCATCTCGGTGTTGTTGTTGTGTTGTTGTTGTTGATTCTCAATCCGCGACGACGGAAGTGAAACTACTGCGTGCCTCGCGCATTTATAGCAGTAAACAAGTATAACCCGTAAAAACAAAGTTTTTCACTATAAATCCTTTATATGCGTGGCGGCTAGAGTCCTCTCGTCCTCTGGCTTGAGATGGCTGCCACCTATGGGTCAGATGATTGCATTGCACCATTAAGCAATTGGTAATTACATATAATATTTTTGTCCTAAAAAGTGTAAAATTTTGGGGGAAAAATTTCACGAACATTAATTGTCACGCACAACGAGTCTGTGTGGAAAATGTCAGCTCGATTGGATCACGGGAAGTGGGTTAAAAAACGACCGAAAGATTTGCACGGTCCTAAGCAAGCAAGCGAACTTAATATAAAGGATTTAAAAAATGAGAAGTGAACATCTCTCGCCAGCAGATCTTCGGAAACACAGAGTGGGTGGGGGGGCGGAGGGGGGCGGTGTATGCGTGGGAGAAGGGGTGGTCCGTCATCTCTGATAATAAATACTAAAAATTTAAATGCGTTTGGTCAGCGGTTGGCGCAATCTCTAATCGTGACCGGGTCCCCTCATCGTCTGCGGTGATTGTCCTCATTCAGTGGCACCGGCGCGCGTTTGAAAGATTCCATCTAAGAAGAAAAGGTTTTGCGCGGAAGATCGACCTCGGCCCCCCCCCGAAGAACCCAACGCCTTGCGCGATGTTGGGGGGGGGGTCTTTGGCTCTGCATATGCATGAGCCGAGTCAGGCAAAAGCACCAGCCGTTGGCCAGGATGACTGAAAGCTGAAAGGGTTGTGTGGCGGTGGTGGTTGTGGTGATGGTGGGAGGGTTGGGCTTGTGAGTTGTTGTTGTTGGGGTGTAGGCGGCCGCTGTGGTTTGCAAACGACAGCCGACAAAGAGAAGCGAGCGCGTCCAATCTTTTACGTCTGCTGCCAGGCCTACGATGATAAATGAAAGACGCTTAACTGCACGGGGCCAAAACATTACACGGGAATGAGCACATAAATTATGCAATTTTCCAATGACATGGCTTACAATTGCCCCGCTCCCCTCCCCGTCCGCTCGCCCGCCCGCGGAAAGCTTTCTGACCATCACGCAAGCTGTGTCGAGGATTAACAACACACACACATTTCGATTTAAAGCTTTCGTGACTGCAGGGATTCATCTTCTTGGTTCTTTCGGTAAAGTCACGTAGAATGGAAATAATTAAATAATAAAACATACAAATAAAACATAATTAAATAATTCTCACGACGTTTCGGCCACAACGCAAGCAGCCGTCCTCGGGTGAAGAACAGGCCTGTCTTCTCTTGTGGCCGAAACGTCATGAGAATTATTTTCTGATGTTTTATTTTTATTATTTTATTATTTCCATTCTACGTGACTTTACCAAAACGTCGTGAGAATTATTTTTTTATGTTTTATTTTTATTATTTTATTATTTCCATTCTACGTGACTTTTACCGAAAGAACCAAGAAGATGAACACACACACAGAGAGCGGGAGCAAAGTGCGGAGAGGGAGTGAGATAGGGAGTGAGAATGGGGTGGGAGGGTTAAAGAGGGAAGCCAGGAGAGAGGGAGTGAGAGATATGCACGACGAGTTTTATTTATTTTATTCCGCAACCGCTAGAAGAGTACGATGAGTTGCCCACTGTCAATTTTAAGATACGAAAATGATTTGTGGCTATTTATCTTTTCACACTGAATCTGGTTTGGGGGTGTGGGGGTGATGGTGTGGAGAGGAGGGGGAGGGGGTGGGAGCCAGTGGGGGGTGGAGGGTGGGAAGGGGGGCACGGGCGGGGGAGGAGGGGGGGGGCATTTGGGTGGGTGGGGGGAGGAATGCAGCCGTTTGTTGGGCCAGACAAATAAGGCCCCTCTTTTAATAAAAATGAAAACATTTTGCAGAGGGTGGGAGGGAGAGGGCAGTTGTTGTGGCAAGCGGCTGGGCCCCCTTCCGATTACTGGGGGGGGGGGGGGGGTGGGGCATCCAAAAGCGTTAAAGCCGAGGCCTTGAATACAAAGAGATCGCATTCGGGTCGGAAATACAGAACAGAATTGCGGTGCGCTCGTATTTTCAGGCTGCAAGAATTGTCGGCGATAAAAGAGAAAGCGTGAGAAAGAAAAAAAGAAAAATGAAACGAACAAAAAAAAAACCCACACAATGTTTACCGTATGAAATATATTATCAATAGGAATAATAGTATGAGTCGTTATGCATTTCAACGATGTATTTCCCTCGCTGGAATGCCGTATCGAAAGGTTTTGACAACAGACAGAAGGTTATTTAACCCCGATCGAATGGTAAACAATTAATCGATGTCACTGTGGCCTTGAGAGAATAAATACATGGCAGACGACGTTTTAGGTCATGGCCCTGATTCACAGAGCATAGGATATGCCTCGATTGAACAAAACAAAATCTGTTGCGTCTTTTGTTGTTGTTGTTAACTGTGTCAATGCACCTACTGACCAAAAGTAGCATCATCATCATCACCAGTCGAATGATTTGCAAGATGAAGCGGTTTTGGGACTAGTAGGGAAATTATCTTCTATGAACATAAATACCTTAATCTGTACGTCTCAAAAACCTCTGGGGTACTTCCCGACGAGAGAGAAAGCAGAAATTGGTACATTGATAGCTTTTAAGGCAGAAACAAGAGGGACAATCTGAAAATCCGAGATGTTTTAATGTTAAGGCCCCCAAATGTCGATTTTAATTGCCCCAAAAAAATTGGACCGGGTGTCATTCAGAAACCGTTCAAAATCTAAGATTGTTTTTCGTTTGATAGAGCGTTAAACAGCAAACAAGATGAGCGTTAGAACCATTGTTCTATCTTTCATTGTTTTTCAGATATTTAGGATCCAATCGGTTTTGAACGAAAAAAATACGCATTTTATGAATCTCAAATCTGAATAATTCCAAAGGGGTAAAATATAGGAGCTTCCCCTCAAAGAGTATTAAGTTCTGATTTAAAGCTTTCGTGACTGCAGGGATTCATATTCTTGGTTCTTTCGGTAAAGTCACGTAGAAGGGAAAAAATAAAATAATTAAAATATAAAACAATAAAAATTCTCACGACGTTTCGACTGCAACCGCCACTTTTTTCAAATTTTCTTGCTGTGGATTTCAAACATGATGATGATTGCTTGTGGTGCAGTCGAAACGTCGTGAGAATTGTTATCGTTTAATATTTTTATTATTTTATTATTTCCCTTCTACGTGATTTTACCGAAAGAACCCTTCTACAATTTAAATGGATCGCTAATTAAACCTTTTTAATTTTAACGAATTATACAATCGGATGTATGATGTGCGCTCATTGTACAGCATGATTGAGAACCGCAGTCAATGCACACACACACACACAAGCAAAGATAAAAATCCACCGTATAGCCTTTAACAGACAGCTGGGGCAAGTACCGTTGTTATCAAGCACCTCCGAAGGCCGGCACGGCACGCCCGGGGGGAGGGGGGGGGTGATCAACATCCCAGCCACCTTTGTCTCCCCAGTGCCAATGTGTAAACGCCCCACCACTCTTTTGAGGCTGATTTGACCTCGGTGATGGGGCCAAGGGTTGCTTCAGATAATCGTCACTGGCGTTGGACACAAGCGGGAATCGAATCCGGGCACTGCCGTTAGCACTGCCACTCCACAAAGACAAAGACACCCCGTGTAGCCTTTAACAACTGTTGAGGCAAGTGCTGTTAGCGAACACCTATAAAGGGCGGCGTGGCACGCGAGACGGTGGGTGGGTGAGTGGCCAGCACCACGCCCGGCCGCCTTTGTCTCCCTCCCGCCTTTGCCGCCCTGCGGATGTTTACACACCGCACCAGATACTCATTTTCAGGCTGAGTCAACCTAGGGGCGGTTTAGATAATCGTCAATGGTGTTGGCCGTGAGCGGGAATCGAACTCGGGTGGCCGTGGTTCGTAATCGCTGCGCGCTAACCGCGACACCACCGCTCCCCACACACACAAAGATCAAGATCCCCCGTGTAGCCTTAACAGACTGTAGGGGCAAGTGCTGTTAGCGAGTAGCACATATGAAGGCCGGCACGGCACACGAGGAGGTGGGTGGCAAACACCACGCCCGGCCGCCTTTATCTCCCCGGTGGCAATGTTTACTACACACCGCACCAGGTACTCATTTGAGGCTGAGTCGACCTAAGGGAGGCCCAGGACCGGTTTAGATAATCGTCACTGGTGTTGGCCGTGAGCAAGAATCTAACCCGGGCCGCCAGGTTTGTAGCGCAGTTCGCTAACCACTACGCTACCGCTCCCCACACACACAGGCACACGAATTAAAAGATCCCCCGTTTAGCCTTGACAGACTTTTTGGGGCAAGTGCTGTTAGCGAGCACCTCTCAAGGCCAGTACGACACACGAGGGGGGAGTGGGTGGCCAGCACCACGCCGGGCTTTCATTATCTCCCCAGGGCTGATTTGAGGCTGAATCGACCTAGGGTAGGCCCAGGACCGGTTCAGATATTCGTCACTGGCGTTGGCCGTGATCGGGAATCGATCTCGGGTCGCCGGGTTCGTAGCGCTAACCACTACACTCTACCACTCACGCACACACTCACTCACTCACGTGCGCTAAGATTCACGCACGCACACACTCACTCACGCACGCACACACTGACACACATCCGCAAGCACTCACTCACGAACGCACACACTGACACACATCTGCAAGCACTCACGCACACACTCACTCACTCATGCACGCAACACACTGACACACATCCGCAAACACGCACACACTCACTCACTCACGCACACACTGACACACATCCGCAAACACTCACGCACACAATCACCCACTCACGCACACACTGACACACATCCGCAAGCACTCACACACTCACTCACTCACGCACACACTGACACACATCCGCAAGCACTCACTCACTCACGCACGCAACACACTGACACACATGCGCAAGCACTCACGTACTCACGCACACACCCATTCACGTACGCACACACTGACACACATCCACAAGCACTCACGCACACACTCACTCACGCACACACTGACACACATCCGCAAGCACTCACGCACACACTCACTCACTCACGCACACACTGACACACATCCGCAAACACTCACGCACACACTCACTCACGCACACACTGACACACATCCGCAAGCACTCACGCACACACTCACTCACGCACACACTGACACACATCCGCAAACACTCACGCACACACTCACTCACGCAGAACACTGACACACATCCGCAAGCACTCACGCACACACTCACTCACGTACGCACACACTGACACACATCCGCAAGCACTCACGCACACACTCACTCACTCACGCACACACTGACACACATCCGCAAGCACTCACGCACACACTCACTCACTCACGCACGCACACACTGACACACATCCGCAAGCACTCACGCACACACTGACACACATCCACAAGCACTCACGCACACACTCACTCACTCACGCACGCACACACATCCGCAATCACTCACGCACTCACACACTCACGCACGCACACACTGACACACAAACATCGCAAGCACTCACACACTCACTCACGCACACACTGACACACATCCGTAAGCACTCACGCACACACTCACTCACTCACGCACACACTGACACATCCGCAAGCACTCACGCACACACTCACTCACTCACGCACACACTGACAAACATCGCAAGCACTCACACACTCACTCACGCAACACACTGACACACATCGGCAAGCACTCACACACTCACTCACGCACACACTGACACACATCCGCAAGCACTCACGCACGCGCGCACACGAGAGGGCAATCAAATGTGCGGATGCACATCTCTCTCGACGGACTCTCTCCCCCGTACACTCGAGCAGGCAGTTACCGGGCAATTAGGCGCGACCGACGCGAAACTTTGCCGACGACGGTTGACTGCGATACGCGGATTCGTAATCACGGCCGCGGTGCTGCCCTTGGATTGCAAACGGCCGTGGCAAAAGGTCGCACATGTTGTTGGCGCACAGTTCACGGAAACTCTATTAAGAGGAAATTGGTGCTTAATTAAAACGCAGATATATTCTAACACACAGACCTAAAACTCACCCCGCAACGCACGCAACGCGCGGGGAAAGGCATTCGGGCTCGTCTTCTTGGTTCTTTCGGTAAAGTCATCACGTAGAAGGGAGGTAATAAAATTAAAAAAAAATTAAACATAATAAAATAATTCTCACGACGTTTCGGGGAATTATTTGATTTTATTATGTTTTATTTTTATTATTTTATTACTTCCCTTCTACGTGATTTTACCGAAAGAACCAAGAAGATGAATCCCTGCAGTCACGAAAGCTTTAAATCGAAATTTAATTCTCACGACGTTTCGACCACAACGCAAGCAGCCGTCCTCGGGTGAAGACCTGGTCTTGTCGGGGAGACAGCGTCTTCACCTGAGGACGGCTGCTTGCGTTGTGGCCGAAACGTCGTGAGAATTATTTTATTATGTTTTATTTTCATTGCCTTCGGGCTCGTTGAACGCACGACTTGGAGAGTGTCTCTGGGAATTGTCCAACTGTAGCTCTTCTTGGCCTAATAAATAAGAGGCAAGGGGGAGGAGGGGAGGGGATGGCGGGTTTGACCGAGCGCCTATTAAGGCCGGGCCGTGCGCACGAGGAGGGTGAGAGAGTGTGGATCACACCACGCCAATGCTCGAAGTTTCATGCACAAATTGGATCTGACATAGGAAAGGTGTGGACCAATCAATTTCAAGGACATTGCATACATTATCTGAGTTTGCTTGGTTCTTTCGGTAAAGTCACGTAGAAGGGAAGTAATAAAATTAAAAAAACACCTGAGGACGGCTGCTTGCGTTGTGGCCGAAACGTCGTGAGAATTATTTTATTATGTTTTATTTATATTTATTTTATCATTTCCCTTCTACGTGACTTTACCGAAAGAACCAAGGAGATGAATCCCTGCAGTCACGAAAGCTTTAAATCGAAAAATGATCAGAGTTGTGTTTTTTGTTTGCATTCCGACTGCAGGTATTGTGGTCAATGCAAACATGACTCCTTGTAAAAAAAAGGTGTCAGTTTTGTTGCCAGATAAAAGGGTAAAAAAACGTTTTATCATATTTTGCTACTGGAAAAGGAGGTTCCAATGGTGTAAATGCTTACCCCGAGCTCTCATACTTTGATGGTGCGTTGTCTTTGAGTTGTGCGCCTTTTGGCGTCATCTGGTCCAACACCAGGGTGAGACGAGGCTCTACGAAAAGCTGTCTCGGGTGTGGACCAATCAATTTCAAGGACAGTGCATACATTATCAGAGTTGTGTGTTTTTTGTTTGCATTCCGACCGCAGGTATTGTGGTCAATACAAACATGACTCTTTGTAACAAAAAAGTGTTAGTTTTGTTGCCAGATAAAAGGTTAAAAATAACAACGATCATATTTTGCTACTGGAAAAGGAGGTTCCAATGGTGTAAATGCTTACCCCGAGCTCTCATACTTTGATGGTGCGTTGTCTTTGAGTTGTGCGCCTTTTGGCGTCATCTGGTCCAACACCAGGGTGAGACGAGGCTCTACGAAAAGCTGTCTCGGGTGTGGACCAATCAATTTCAAGGACAGTGCATACATTATCAGAGTTGTGTGTTTTTTGTTTGCATTCCGACCGCAGGTATTGTGGTCAATACAAACATGACTCCTTGTAACAAAAAAGTGTTAGTTTTGTTGCCAGATAAAAGGTTAAAAATAACAATGATCATATTTTGCTACTGACAAAGGAGGTTCCAATGGTGTAAATGCTTATCCCGAGCTCTCATACTTTGATGGTGCATCGTCTTTGAGTTGTGCGCCTTTTGGCGTCATCTGGTCCAACACCATGTGAGACTGGGCTCTAAGAAAAGCTGTCTCGGGTGTGGACCAAAACATTTCAAGGACAGTGCATACATTATCAGAGTTGTGTTTTTTTGTTTGCATTGCGACCGCAGTTATTGTGGTCAATGCAAACATGACTCCTTGTAAAAAAAAGTGTCAGTTTTGTTGCCAGATAAAAGGGTAAAAATTAAAACATTCATCATAATAAGGTTTCCCATAAGTTAACCGAAACAAAATATGCGCGACTACGTTGGCACAAGCCAACATGCGTCGCCAAAATTTAGAAGGCCGGCACTGTGTGTGTGTGTGTGGTTCTGTGTGTGTGTGTGGTTCTGTGTGTGTGTGTGTGGTTCTGTGTGTGTTTCTGAGTATCTGTATGTGTGGTTCTGTGTGTGTGTGTGGTTCTGAGTCTGTGTGTGTGGTTCTGAGTCTGTGTGTGGTTCTGTGTTTGTGTGGTTCTGTGTGTGTGTGTGTGGTTCTGTGTGTGTGTGGTTCTGTGTGTGTGTGGTTCTGTGTGTGTGTGTGGTTCTGTGTGTGTGGTTCTGTGTGTGTGGTTCTGTGTGTGTGTGTGGTTCTGTGTGTGTGGTTCTGTGTGTGTGTGTGGTTCTGTGTGTGTGTGGTTCTGTGTGTGTGGTTCTGTGTGTGTGTGGTTCTGAGTCTCTGTGCGTGTGGTTCTGAGTCTCTGTGTGTGTGGTTCTGAGACTCTGTGTGTGTGGTTCTGAGTCTCTGTGTGTGTGGTTCTGAGTCTCTGTGTGTGTGGTTCTGAGTCTGTGTGTGTGGTTCTGAGTCTCTGTGTGTGTGGATCTGAGGCTGTATATGTGGTTATGAGTCTGTGTGTGTGGTTCTAATACTGTATGTGTGGTATTTTAGACATCTCAGCGCCGGAGACACAAAGACGACCAGGGAATGGTGTTGGTCACCCCCTTCGTGCGCCATGCCGGCCTTCGTAGGCGCTACTCGCTAACAGCACTTGTCCCCAACAGTCTGCTGAAGGATACACGTGGGGGAGAGGGCGGCGGGGTTAGGTCGGGACACCGCTTGTCTTTGCACGCACGCGTGTGCCTTGGGCAGGAACGATGCGCACGGTTCACCCGTCAAGGCGTGATGCTTTGAGAGCGCGCGTTTGACTACCCTGCAGATTGAGGGGGGGGGGTGGTTGGGGGGGGGGGGGTATTTCGTCTTCATCTCTTTGTCTCTTTGTAACGATTCCGAGGTCTTGGTGTTATCACACGAGGACCTCGTTTTGCTCTGGCCCGCTCGCCCGGACAAAGAGCGTCAACAGACGTGGCATTTCCTCTTTAACTCTCTCTGTGTGTGTGCGTGTTGTGTGTGCGTTCACTGCAGCATCTCAACCCTTTAACGCGCCTCCGCAAGCCGCGAACAATAAAACATTTACACCGCGCCAAGATGGGTTTTTTGTTGTTGTTGTTGTTGTTTTACCCCCAACAGGTTTTTATTTTTCTATTTCGCTGCAAAATGTCAGGGAGGGGCGGTCGCGCAGTCTTTGCTCGCCACTCCGCTCGCTCTCTCGCTCTCACTCAGCGACGAAGAGTCGTTGACGAGCTGAAGAGGGTCGCTCTCAGATGAAGAGTCGTTCACGAGCTGAAGAATGTCGCTCTCAGATGAAGAGTCGTTCACGAGCTGAAGAGGGTCGCTCTCAGATGAAGAGTCGTTCACGAGCTGAAGAGGGTCGCTCTCAGATGAAGAGTCGTTCACCAGCTGAAGAGGGTCGCCCTCAGATGAAGAGTCGATCACCAGCTGAAGAGGGTCGCTTAAGATGAAGAGTCGTTCACGAGCTGAAGAGAGTCGCTCTCAGATGAAGAGTCGTTCACGAGCTGAAGAACGTCGCTCTCAGATGAAGAGTCGTTCACGAGCTGAAGAGGGTCGCTCTCAGATGAAGAGTCGTTCACGAGCTGAAGAGGGTCGCTCTCAGATGAAGAGTCGTTCACCAGCTGAAGAGGGTCGCCCTCAGATGAAGAGTCGATCACCAGCTGAAGAGGGTCGCTTAAGATGAAGAGTCGTTCACGAGCTGAAGAGGGTCGCTCTCAGATGAAGAGTCGTTCACAAGCTAAAAAGCGTTGCTCTCAGATGAAGAGTCGTTCACCAGCTGAAGATGGTCGCTTCAGATGAACAGTCGTTCACGAGCTGAAGAGGGTCGCTCTCAGATGAAGAGTCGTTCACGAGCTGAAGAGGGTCGCTCTCAGATGAAGAGTCGTTCACGAGCTGAAGAGGGTCGCTCTCAGATGAAGAGTCGTTCACCAGCTGAAGAGGGTCGCCCTCAGATGAAGAGTCGATCACCAGCTGAAGAGGGTCGCTTAAGATGAAGAGTCGTTCACGAGCTGAAGAGGGTCGCTCTCAGATGAAGAGTCGTTCACAAGCTAAAAAGCGTTGCTCTCAGATGAAGAGTCGTTCACCAGCTGAAGATGGTCGCTTCAGATGAACAGTCGTTCACGAGCTGAAGAGGGTCGCTCTCAGATGAAGAGTCGTTCACGAGCTGAAGAAGGTCGCTCCCAGATGAAGAGTCGTTCACCAGCTGAAGATGGTCGCTTCAGATGAACAGTCGTTCACGAGCTGAAGAGGGTCGCTCTCAGATGAAGAGTCGTTCACGAGCTGAAGAAGGTCGCTCCCAGATGAAGAGTCGTTCACCAGCTGAAGAGGGTCGCTTCAGATGAAGAGTCGTTCACGAGCTGAAGCGGGTCGCTCTCAGATGAAGAGTCGTGCACCAGCTGAAGAGAGTCGCTCTCAGATGAAGAGCCGTTCACGAGCTGAAGCGGGTCGCTCTCAGATGAAGAGTCGTGCACGAGCTGAAGAGGGTCGATCTCAGATGAAGAGTCGTTAGCTACTCTTTCAGTAGTGATCTGGTCACAAATGATAGCTCAACCAAGTGGCGTATCACGTAAAAATCCACAGCAGCAGCAGCAAAACAATCGAAATAATCGAGACTCACGTTTCTAAATGTTGATGGGAAAAAACCGGAGGACCTGGAGAAGAAAGAAATCAACACCACCACGGGGAGAGAGAGAGAGGCAGAGATTGTTATAATAATAATAACATAAACAAGATGTAATTATACAAAATAAAGAAACGACGAAAATAATGTTTATTAAAGCGGCTCATATTGCCCGGCAGCATTGACACTTTCACGGCAGCGTCACGGTTGGCTGCTGGACATCGAAAAAAGCTTCACAGATCATCGGATTGCTCGAGTATCAATGAAATACTCCGATCGTGGGGACATCAATGCCACATTGTGGTAATTTGAGCAACGTGTGCATGGCAATAAACATGTTTAATGAAACTTAGACGTGACTAACCGAAAGAACCAAAGAATAATTCCTGCAGTCACGAAAGCTCCAAAATTAAGATTGAACTTAAAGTCTGTGTCTGGTGGGGGGTGGGGGGAGGCTTGGGAGCCAGTGGAATTAATTGGGGGGCAACGCGATTCCAAAGGGCAATTTCGAATTGTCTATATTTCAAAACAAAATTGTTATTTTAAGGTCACACACGCAGTAGTCTTACTGATGAATCTGTTAGATTGTTGTTTGCTAGTTGTGCTTGTGCGCACCGCTGCCAGCGCAACAGCGGCAGCAGCAGCATCGGTAAATAATTTGTTGGCTTTTCCAGGAAGGATCTGCGTGGTTCACCGCTGACGCTTCGTCAGGGGGTCCACGTGCACTGCACTTGTCATCGCACTCACAACCGGCAACGCTGCATTTGGACGTCACCTGTCCTGGCCAACCCTCAACACTCGCGGTGGCTGAGCCGCTGAAGCCCCCTGGTGGAAGGTGGAGTGAGGCTCGTGGCTGCGATGAGAGGGCTCAGTGGAGGAGGCAGTGGCATAGTTGTAATAAAGGACTCTCTCTCTCAGATGTCGATCTCCGTTATCCTTTATTGGGTTCGTAGAATCTCGATACCACGGCGTCTCGTTCAGGCCCGCGTCCCGGTTGACGACCTCTCCACAGCCTCGGTTGCTCCGATATGCAGTCTCCCTGCTGCTCCGATATGCAGTCTCCCTGCTGCTCCAATATGCAGTCTCCCTGCTCCTCCAATATGCAGTCTCCCTGCTGCTCCATCAGGCAATCCTTGCAGCCACACCGCTGCTCCGCTATCTAGCGTCACTGCTGCCCCTTACACAGCTAGCCTCTCACTGCCCCGTTAGCTCTCTCCGTCTGACACCGATGGCCGTCGGTGTCGACGTCTCCCACCGCGTGGCGACCGTGCCACACTCTCCATCTTGCCCAGCGTGGCCTCCTCGTGTTTCACTCCGTCTCAACTCCCCCTTCCCCTTCCGGTTCTCTCCCTAAATCCTCTCACCCACGTGACCCTAACTCTACCCACTCCCCACGTGACCCAGACTCCGCCTCCCCCCTCAATCCTTGCTAGCATTACACAGTCAAGACATTATCAGCTCAGGCTGTGCCGCAAACGCTCAGGTGGGGTCCCAATATTTGATTTGTCTCACTCGGTCACACCGTGGTGGCGAGGTTTTAACTACGTCGCCTGGTATACAGGAGGTCGTGGGTTCGATCCCGGCCCTGACATCTGCTGTATATTTGGAGTTTGCGTGTTCTCCACGTGGTCCTGTGTATTTTCTCCGATTATTCCTCCACATTTCGAATGAACATCACGCGTTTAGAGTATTTGGCTGCTATATATTTCCACGTGAATAGACACTTCGCTGAGCTCTCATTTGTGGCCAAGTCGCTTCTGATAAAGAGCTACGCAGTTCGGTGGGATTTACCTGGTCAAATACAAAAATATACAATTTAGGCTTAGCACTATACATCACCACTGGATTCTAAATTGACTCCGAGATCCGCTTATTTGGAGGGCTCAAACCGCAAACGTTAATCCTTTTGGCTCACCTAAACAGCACCGGCGTGGTTTTCAGTCAGAACGAAGTGTTACCACCTTTACACTATTGGAACCTCATTTGGCAGTAAAAAAATAATGATAATTGGTTTTTTACCCTTCTATCTGCCAACAAAACTGACACTTTTTTATAAGGAGTCATGTTTGCATGGAGCACAATACCTGCAGTCATAATGCAAACAAAAAACATAACTCTGATAATGTGCACTGATCAATCAACTTCAAGGACATTGCATACAGAGTTATGTTTTTTGTTTGCATTATGACTGCAGGTATTGTGGTCTATACAAACATGACTCCTTGTAAAAAAGGTGTCAGTTCAGTTTTGTTGCCAGATAGAAGGGTAAAAGACCAATTATCAAGTTACCACCTTGTTAAACCATCCCCCTGTTCGCCCCAAACACCGGAAAAAGGCTCTGCTTGTCTACCTGGTCACGCAACGACAACAACAACGACAACAACAACAACAACACAGAAACAAACATGCGACGGACGCGATTTGCAGGAAGCCGAACGTAACCGCGTCAATTAAATGTCAGTAAAACGTGGCATTTAAATGAAAGCAATTCCAGAAAAAAAATTACGAAATATATATACCGCCTTTTAAATAAGTCTTGTTCTTCTTTGACACTCTTGTTTTGCTAGGTTATTTAATTCAGTGTGTCTCTCTCCATGTCTCCTAATTTTTTCAAGCTTTTGCACCGTCCCACTCACCGTGCCACTCATTGACATGCTAATTTCTCTAACCCCTCCCTCTCTCTCCGCCCCCGCCCCCTCTCTCTATTTAAGGCCTCGACACAGAGGCGTGGTTTCTCTGTGTGCCTATGTTTTGTCTCTCTCTATGTATCTCTGTGATATCTGTCTCTACTTATATGTCTGTCTATATGTCTCTGGTTCTGTGTTTTATCTCTCTCTCAAATTTAGCATTCTCAGGAAGAACTAATCAATCAGGTAGGGTGTTGACTGTTATGTTATCCGACTCTCTTTTGAATTACATTACATTTCTAAGTATACTAGATTTGTGTTTCTATTTCATTTATACCTGATGATGAAAGCTTGTGTTGCAATCGAAACGTCGCATGCTAGTATTTAATTTATTATTTTATCCTTATCCGTGACTTTACCGAAAGAACCACAGAGTAACTCTTGTTGAAAACAAATCTCGCCGTGGTTATCTAGCGGGGCTCCAACACGTCGCTTTGGTCACCAGCGTGAGACAGGGGGGTGGGTAGGGTGGGGCAAGGCATAACCTGCCCCTAGGCTCGTTACGCGACTGTGCCAAGGTCAAACGCTGCCCACGACGTCGCGTGCAAGGTCCCAGCTGCGCATACGGGAATGTGATGGACGATGAATTTTACGAGCCCGTCGATTGGCTCTCGTAAACGGACGGTGTCCGCGGCGGAATAGACATCACAAAAATATGTAAATTCGCACGTAGAGCAAACCAGAGGTCGCAACCGGGTACCCGATACCCGGCTACCCGTACCCGGCCAGGTACGGGTACGGGTACCCGTTTGCGACCCTGGTGCGGCCGGGTACGGGTACGGGTAGGCCGTGAGTCACTGGTGAGTAACCGTTTGTCACTCATTTCGGGTAGGGTACGGGTACGGGTAGGGAACGGGTACCCGTACCCGGCCGGGTACGGGTACAGGTACCCATTTGCGACCCTGGTGCGGCCGGGCACGGGTACGGGTAAGGAATCAAAACCCGTTTGCGACCTCTGGAGCAAATGCAAAAACAAATGCAAGTAGTAATGATGATGATTATAAAAGTCCGCGAGCGAGAATCATTTATCGGTGCAAGGAGATAAAGGGGCAATTGCCTGCTCCCACGAGAGGGCGTGCTGGAGAGCCCCTCTCGAGCGAACATTGGTCTACTCTTCCTCGCCGGCCTGGACACGTTAAGAAGCGGTGGGAGTAGCCCACTCGTTCCCCCCCCACCCAACTCGCCCTGCCGACCGCCTCGACCGTTGCGAATTCATTTGCTAGCGCTGGGTGGGTGGGTGGATGGGAAGTACGGGGTGGATGGATGTGTGGGCGGTGGGAATGTATTTTAAATAAAATAAAAACTCGCTCCATTGTTGCAACTGCCGCGGTATATGGTAAAATCTAATTGGCGACATTTTGATCGCAAGTTAAGTGCGCTGAGAAACTGAAACTATTTTATACTAAAACTAAACTTTTTTAATTCATTTGACCAGATAAGGCACAACAAGCTTCAAATCGCTCTTTTTTAGAAACGACCTTGCGATCACAAATGATAGCTCAACGAAAGTGGTTCATCAAGTGTAAATTCTTAGCTGCCAAATACTTTAAAACGCGTGCTTCTAAATATGGAGTGAAAAACTGAAGGACCCGGGAGAAAAATTCCACGCGACCGCGGGAGAAAAAACATGCAACAACTCCAAATATACAGCAGCAGCAGCAGCAGGCGTCAGGGCTGGTGACCGAACCCACGACCTCCTGCATACCAGGCGAGGTAGTTAACATCTCGCTACCGAATCATGACGCTGTGCACACATGCACTCGCCTGGCTTCCACTCCGCATGTTGACCAGCACACGACCGTGGCAGCGTCCCGAATCCCATTCGCTCGCCAATAAATCCAGCGGGGCAAAGCAGGACGTCCAGAATTTCATTTTTTAAAAAGGTTCCCAATCTACACCATTGGAACCTCATCTGCCAGTAACAAAATATGATAATGGGTTTTTTACCCTTTTATCTGGCAACAAAACTGACACCTTTTTTTACGAGGAGTCATGTTTGCATTGACCACAATACCTGCAGTCAGAATGCAAACAAAATACATAACTCTGATAATGTATGCACTGTCCTTGAAGTTGATTGGTCCACACCGGAGACAGCTTTCTTTAGAGCCTAGTCTCACATGGGTTGGACCAGATGACGCCAAAAGGCGCACAACTCAAAGACAATGCACCATCAGAGTACGAGAGCTCGGGGTAAGCATTTGCACCATTGGAACCTCATTTGCCAGTAACAAAATATGATAATTGTTTTTTACCCTTTTATCTGGCAACAAAACTGACACCTTTTTTTACGAGGAGCCATGCTTGCATTGACCACAATACCTGCAGTCGGAATGCAAAAAAAAACACAACTCTGATAATGTATGCACTCCATTGGAACCTCATTTGCTTACCAGGCTATCTGTCTCGTGCACCGGGATTGTGACCGCGCATGAATCTCCTCCCCAGGAGCCTAACGAGCGTAGGGGGGGGGGGGGCAGTGGGTGCCTTTACCTACCCCCGCCCCCCCCCCTCGTGGCTAAAGCTACGGAGTTTCCCCCCCCGACCCCCCTTGACAACCCCCACGAGATGTCTTCAACAAGTGTAAAAATTAACCCGTAAAAACAAAGTTTTTCACTGTAAATCCTTTATATGCGTGTTCAATGGGCCACAAACCAGCCCACATTGGTCTTTGAAACGGGCGGCTAGAGTCCTCTCGTCCTCTGGCTTGAGATGGCTGCCACCTATGGGTCAGATGATTGCCTGGCACCATTAAGCAATTGGTAATTAAATATTTAAAAAAATCCCTAAAAAGTGTAAAATTTGGGAAATTTTTTTCACGAAAATAAATTGTCACGCACAACGAGTCTGTGTGCTAAATGTCAGCTCGATTGGATCACGGGAAGTGGGTTAAAAAACGACCGAAAGATTTGCACGGTCGTAAGCGCGCAAGCAAGCAAGCAAGTGAACTTAATATAAAGGATTTAAAAAGAAGAACGACACGCTTACCTCATGGTCCTCCGGCTTTTGTTTCTCCCTCCACGTTCAGAAGCGCCGGTCTAGAGCATTTGGCTGCTATCGATTTCCACGCAATGATAAGCCACTTCGTTGAGCTAATCATTTGTGGGCAAGGTCGCTTCTGAAAATGAGCTGCATCGCTCAGTGGGACATACCTGGTCAAAACAAAACATAGTTTCGTTCGATAGTTTAATCGTCATACCCAACTGCGGGCGGCTCTCCTACGGACGGGAGCAGTGCGGCGGAAATCAGCTGTTGTACTGTGCGTCTATGCTCCGCGCTTCGCCAACCCGCACTGACTCCGTGAGATGAAGTAAGGTCACAAAACGCCAACAATCCGTACGCATGTAGGGACACGCTCGTCCAGTAGTAGTTTGGGGTGAGCATCTACATCATTAGACCTGAAACCTTGAAAAAATGTTTCAGTTTTGTTGAAAAAAGGGGAAAACCCTATTATTACACTGGTCAAAAAAGACCTTTTCTGGCATAAAGTATTCCAACGGTTTTAAGGTAATTTTGTGGTGCTGATTCCAAATCCGGCATCAGTTTTTGTCTATCACATCAGGTTTTTTGAGATATCAAATATTGCATTTTCAATAAAAACTGCAGAAGAAAAATATTAAATAAATGTGGATATCTACATAAAATGATATTATAAACACACTATCCTAAAAATACAGCACCATATTTTAACACTAAAGCAGTCACTGACTCGCAACAACTTGCAATCATAAGTGACAGAGTTAATTTCGGGTAAAATCAATGAAAATAGGGTATGCCGATAGCATAAAATGAGATGTGATAGAGCAAATCTGAGATCAGATTTGGAATCAGCACCCTGAAATTAGTCTAAAACAGCTGCAAAAGTCCAGGCCAGAATTTTTTTGTTGTTGACCAGTGTTATATTTTGGCACTGGAAAAGGAGGTCTAATGATGTAGATGCTCACCCCGAGCCCTCGTTACTTTGATAGTGCAGCATTGTCTTTGAGCTGTACGCCTTTTGGCGTCCTCTGGTTGAACACCAATTGGGTCGAGGCTCAAAAGAAAGCCGTCCCTTGGTGTGGATCGATCAGGTTCAAGGACAATGCATCATATTATCATAGCGTGGTTTTTGTTTGCATTTTGACTGCAAGTATTGTGATTAATGCAGACATGGATACTCGTAAAAAGGTTTCAGTTTTGTTGCCAGAAAAAAGGGAGAAAACCCTGTTATTATGACACACTTTTATCTACGCGACCTAACCCAAAAAAACGATTACGGATCATAAAATGTAACCATTCGCAGCCCACTGCCAATCCGCTGCTAGATTGAAAGCCTCCCAATGTACGTGTCGGACGTAAGGATTGCTTCAACCATACTTCACTGCGTTTGGTCAATGCGGGTTGCTGGTTAATGTGGGTGAAGGGTGCCCAGGCGCGATTTTAGATATCACTCAACACATACTCTTAATCGGAACCGAGCTCGTCGGCTTTGTAGGGCAGAAGTGGGGAACATTTTTTCTGCCAAGGGCCATTTGGATATTTATAGCATCATTCGCGGGCCATACAAAATTATCCCCTTAAAAATTAGCCTGCTATATTTGGTCAAACATTTAATTAACTCGCCCCTAATGTGATGGCTGGAACTGCTTCTCTTTGGCGAGGCGTGTGATGTTAGCTGGTGTTGATGATGTTGCTGCTACTCGCAACTGCTTTTCCAGGTTTGCTCCGAGATTTATTGAATTTCGAGTCCCGCCTGCGGTTTGTCTTGGCAGGGCCAGACCAAATGATTTCGTGGGCCTCATATGGCCCGCGGGCCGGACGTTCCCCACCCCTGACAGAGGGGAACGTTGCGAAACAACGACTGCGCAACCGCTCCACCAACCTTCTGCCCGGGTATTGAATCGCGAATCTGACGCCAGCCGTGGCAGGGAGTCCCACTGCGAGAGAGTGTGCCGGGGTAGGTAACAGCAGTGAGAGTGCGAGCCAGTCGCAACGTACCACTGGCTCGGCACGCGATACAGACGACAGAATTTTATCCGGAACAACATAATCCAGTGTCCGCGTGTGTGTGTGTGTGAGAAAAGCAATTTCTGCAAGAATATCCTTGACCATTTATTAGCTTGTATTACCGCCCCTGCTTGTCACGGGAAGGGTGTAGCAGCAGTAGCAGCAGCAGCAGCAAGCAGTAGCCTTTATTACAGACTGACAAACGGGTCGTGAAACACGCTGCATTGTTACTCTAAGGCGGCTCGCTGCGGTGGAAAATACAATGAAATTTACGTGCGGAGACGGTGAGAATTGCAATGCGCTCGCTTCTCCTCGAGCAAAGCGGCGGGGCTGCCCGAAAATTCGGCGAGTTTGGGTGTACGAGGAGGAGTTTCGGGTCAAGGCAGGATTTTTTTTGTCAATTATTTCGTTTTTATCAGTCGGTCGGATTTGTGTTGTTTTTTTGCGGTGCCTTACCCCGCAACTCCGATTCGCACGGTTGTAAACGCACGGTGCGAAAGAAGTTCTACACACATGCACAGAGACACGTAGACTCATACTGAGACCCATAGACTCATTACACAGAGACCCCATAGACTTATCACACGGAGACCCATAGACTTACATAGTTAAGTGCGATGCGAAAGTTCAGTATACATACTTACACAGAGACCCATAGACTCACACAGAGACCCATAGACTCACACAGAGAGCCATAGACTCACAGAGACCCATAGACTCACAGAGACCCATAGACTCACACAGAGAGCCATAGACTCACAGAGACCCATAGACTCACACAGAGACCCATAGACTCACACAGAGAGCCATAGACTCACAGAGACCCATAGACTCACAGAGACCCATAGACTCACACAGAGAGCCATAGACTCACAGAGACCCATAGACTCACACAGAGACCCATAAACTCACACAGCGACCCATAGCCCCACACAAAGAGCCATAGACTCACACAGAGAGCCATAGACTCACAGAGACCCATAGACTCACAGAGACACACAGACTCACACAGAGACCCATAGACTCACACAGAGAGCCATAGACTCACAGAGACCCATAGATTCACACAGAGACCCATAGACTCACAGAGACCCATAGACTCACACAGAGACCCATAGACTCACAGAGAGACCCATAGACTCACACAGAGACCCATAGACTCACAGAGACCCATAGACTCGCACAGAGAGCCATAGACTCACAGAGACCCATAGACTCACACAGAGACCCATAGACTCACAGAGACCCATAGACTCACACAGAGACCCATAGACTCACACAGAGACCCATAGATTCACACAGAGAGCCATAGACTCACAGAGACCCATAGACTCACACAGAGACCCATAGACTCACACAGAGACCCATAGACTCGCACAGAGAGCCATAGACTCACAGAGACCCATAGACTCACACAGAGACCCATAGACTCACAGAGACCCATAGACTCACACAGAGACCCATAGACTCACACAGAGACCCATAGATTCACACAGAGAGCCATAGACTCACAGAGACCCATAGACTCACACAGAGACCCATAGACTCACACAGAGACCCATAGACTCACAGAGACCCATAGACTCACACAGAGACCCACAGACTCACACAGAGACCCATAGACTCACACAGAGACCCATAGACTCACAGAGACCCAGAGTTTATTGCCCTTCCTCTGCACCACCGATTAGCACGGTTGAATACGTACGGTGCGAAAGAAGTTCAACGTACATTAGAGCGATGGACCGGGTGTCGCCAGGTTCGTAGCGCAGCACGCTAACTAATGCGCCACCGCTCCTCCAAACGCGTCTATACATAAACACTCACAAAGAACCTCCTTATAGCTTAGACAGCCTGTTGGGGGCAAGACATTAAGCAAATCGCCTTGACAATCTGACCAATGCGTTTGTCCAAAGCACATGCCAATTGTGATTCTGTCATCGTTTGTCTGATGGCGGGTCGCAGGGTTCCACGCGCAGCGCGCTAACCACTGCACTACCGCTCCCCCACCTCTCCCCAAAGACAAAGATCCCCCGTATAGCCTTAACAGACTGTTGGGGCAAGTGCTGTTAGCACCTATGAAGGCCGGCACAGCACACGAGTAGGGAGTAGGTGGCCAGCACCACGCCCAACCGCATTTGTCTCCCTCGTGGCGATGTTTACACACCGCACCAGGCAGTCATTTAAAGGCTGCGTCGACTTAAGGGAGGGCACAGGACCGGTTCGGACATTCGCCACCGTTATTCACCGAGAGCCGAATTAACAGTGGCGCAATGCCCTAACCGTTGCGCCACCGCTCCCGAGTCCAGCCGCCTTTCGCCAATAAGTGGCGGTGACGTCATCCACGGCGCATGTGCCAGGCCAGGTGCACTTTGAGGCCACGTGAAGAGTCGAAGGCTCGCTGCTGCCAGTAGGTCACGGGACAGACCCAGGTGCCATGGGTGACCGGCCGATTGCACCGCCTGTGCCCCCCTTACTGTGCCAACTTTCATCATTTTACCTGCCCGGTGCTCCGCTCGTTGTTGTGAGCGTCGCTCCTCTGCCCTCCGTTGTTGTTGTTGTTGGAGGGCGACCGCCTCCAACTGCCCAGTAGCGATCTTCACAAACCTCCTTCATACACACAAAGACAAAGCTCCCCCCGTGTAGCCTTAACGGACTGTTGGGGCAAGTGCTGTTGGCGAGCACACACACAGGCACGCACACACGCACACACACACAGGCACCCACACACGCAGGCACCCACACACGCACGCACACACACGCACGCACACACACATGAACAACAACAACAACCGCCATTCGCCACTAAGTGGCGGTGACGTCACCACGACGCTTGTGCCAGGCCAAGTGCACCTTGAGGCCACGTGAAGTGTCGAACGTCCGCTGGCAGGAGGTCACGGGGCAGACCAGGTGCCACTGGTCGACTGACCGAGATGACCAATGTCGAGCACACACACACACAGGCACCCACACACCCACACACACGCAAACGCGTGAACACAAACACAAGAGCTCAACCCCCCCCTGGTTCAGTGGTTTCAAATGTCATCAGAGGCAGAGATGTGTTGGTTCTGCAAGAAAAAGTTTTCCCTGCCTCCGCTGCCGCAACATCGCGCGCACAAACACGCGCCCACGGTGTTTACTCGCCAGGACTTAACCGAGAGCCGTTGTGTCCGCTCACTTTTTTATTAATTTTTCGACAAAGGGTTTTTTTTTAATCCTTTATATAAAATTCGCTTGCTTGCTTGCTTGCGTGCTTGCGTGCGTGCTTGCTTGCTTACGACCGTGCAAATCTTTCGCTCGTTTTTTAACACACTTCCCGTGATCCAATCGAGCTGACATTTTCCACACAGACTCGTTATTCGTGACAATTAATTTTCGTGAAAAAACTTTTCCAAAATTTTACACTGTTTAGGGAATTTTTAAAAAATATTTAATTACCAATTGCTTAATGCTGGCAGACAATCATCTGACCCATAGGTGGCAGCCATCTAAAGCCAGAGGACGAGAGGACTCTAGCCGCCACGCATATAAAGGATTTAGAGTGAAAAACTTTGTTTTTACGGGTTAATTTTTTTCTTTCTCATATCAAGCGAAACACCGCCATGGCACCGCAGTTTGTCGTATTTACCCATCCCCACGGCATGTAACGTGCGCGCGTGTTTTATATACAAAAAAAATGCACACGCATTATAAATCTATGCTGTCATTTGTGATGTGTTGCACACCCCCACCCCCTCTCCCCTGAATTCTTGGCTTAGAAATCCCATATTTGGGACCGCCCGTTGCTCGGTAAAGCCTGCGGTTTGATTGCGGATGTTGTATATGGAGTGGCCCTCCCTCCCTCCCTGCCTCCCTTCCACGAGTGTCACATGTGATGCGGAACATTGCCCTCGCAAGAATCGCGACAGTGGGGGGGGTGGGAGGGGGAGATATGGGGGGGGGGAAGGGATGTGGGGGAGGGTACACTTCACCAATCCTAATGTCATTCCGCACAATATTTTTTTTCCCCATTGTATTCCGAAAACCGTCTCTCTCCCCCCCTCACCCCCCATTCTTTCGGGACGTTCTAAAGCGTAAAGACGATGTGTATGACTCACTCGCTGCGGTGTCCCGCTGCTAACGAAAGATCCTCACCACTCGTTCGATGTAAAGCTTTCGTGACTGCAGAGATTCATCTTCTTGGTTCTTTCGGTAAAGTCACGTAGAAGGAAAATAATAAAAATAAAACATAATAAAATAATTCTCTCCTTGACAGACCTGTTCTCCACCTGAAGACGGCTGCTTGCGTTGTGGCCGAAACGTCGTGAGAATTATTTTATGTTTTATTTGTATGATTTTATTATTTTCCTTCGACGTGACTTTACCGAAAGAACCAAGAAGATCCTCACCACTCGTTCACGCGCTCACACACGACGCTTCACAACGAAGATTGACGGCGCCGTTCGTCCGCCTGCAACGGGTGGTGGTGGACGTGGTGGTGGTCGTGGTGGTGATCGTGGTGGTGGAAGTGGTGGTGGTGGTAGCAGTGGAGGCGCCGGGCGGCTAAAATACAGCAAGTTGGCACACATGGTGTGCATCTAGCAGTCATCTTAGTCAGCCAACCCATGGCACCTGCTGGGTCTGTCCCGTGACCTCCCGTCAGCAGCGAGCCTTCGACACTTCACGTGGCCTCAAAGTGCACCTAGCCTGGCACAGGCGCCGTGGTGACGTCACCGTCACTTAGTGGCGAATGGCGGGTGTTGGTGTTGTTTAGCGAACTGCGCTACGAACCCGGCGACCCGAGTTCGATTCCCGCTCACGGCCAACACCGGTGACGATTATCTGAACCTGTCATGGGCCTCCTCTAGGTCGACTCAGCCTCAAATGAGTATCTGGTGCGGTGTGTCAAAACATCGCCACTGGGGAGACAAAGGCGGTCTGGCATGGTGCTGGCCACCAACCCCCTCGTGTGCCGTGCCGGCCTTCATAGGTGCTCGCTGATGGCACTTGCCTCAACAGTCTGCTACAGGCTACACGGGGGTGATATTGATCTTTGGTAAAGGCGGCACCATGACCAAGAGATGAGCGATACTTTGAGCGCAGCAGAGCCGTGTTGCAACGAGGGGCTGGCATTAGGGAACGCGCGGCATGATGATTGAAGGTTATTGCCCAAAAAACTCTGTTGGAGACAAACAAAACACCCAGAGCAAAGGAGGAACTTTTGAAAACATGCAAACATTTTCTTAGTTTTTTTTTTCGGTAAAGTCACGTAGGTAAAAAACCAAAATTAATAAAAGTAAAATAAAATAAAAATCACGACGTTTCGGAGGCAACACAAGCTTCCGTCTTCAGGTGGAACCGTCACAGCACGATAGCTGTATCAAGTGATACAGCTATCGTGCTGTGACAGTTCATTGATACAGCTATCGTGCTGTGACAGTGCCACCTGAAGACAGAAGCTTGTGTTGCCTCCGAAACGACGTAATTTTTATTTTATTTTATTTATTAATTTAGATTTTTTTACCTACGTGACTATACCGAAAAAAAAGCTAAGAATATGAATCCTTGCAGTCACGAAAGCTTCAAATCTAGATGTAAACGTTTGCCCTGGACAGCCGTCTTTCTGCCCGCCCGTCCGTCGGCTTCTGCGCGGGCCAATCTTTGCACCCCGACGGTGTCTTTGTACCGTTTGTTGTTGTTACTTTCTGACCCCGGTGGCCCTTAACTGGACATCTGTGAAAAAACGAGAGCTTGACATCTCATCGGATCCCGGCGGCACGCAAATAAACATTCCGCCTCCGATTCAATCGATCGCAAGGGACGGCTTGACGCGGCGCAGAATCCGCGGACACGGTCCTTCCGAACTCGTTTTCGAACCGGTAATTTTTTTTTTCGATTTAAAGCTTTCGTGACTGCAGGGATTCATCTTCTTGGTTCTTTCGGTAAAGTCACGTAGAAGGGAAATAATAAAAAAAGGTGAAGAACAGGTCTGTCTTTCCGACAGACCTGTTCTCCACCTGAGGACGGCTGCTTGCGTTGTGGCCGAAACGTCGTGAGAATTGTATTTTATTATGTTTTATTTTTATTATTTTATTATTTCCCTTCTACGTGACTTCACCGAGAGAACCAAGAAGACGGTTTCATTTTGTCGATTTAGAGCGAGAAGGACCGCGTGAATTTCCTTCGCGGGACCCCCTCCCCTCCCCACACCCCCCCCCCCCTCGCAAAGCCCCCCCCCCCCCCCCCCCCGGTTCGCACTCGACTCCTATTGGCGCACGGCATACAACCGTTACCGAAGTCTGCACGCGCGTGCGCCTTGAACCGCGTTCTCAGGTACGGAAGGATCAATTCTTGCTTTATTGAATTTTCTCATTTCGCCTATTCGGTTAGACGCGCGCCGCATCGCCGCGGCTGAAACACCGGAGGCGGGCAAAATCTGGGAGGCGAGCGCGCACAGAAGAAGCTCCACCGTGGGGGTGGGTGGGTGGGGGGTGAGGGTTGCGATTAATAAAGCCATCAGTTCCGTTGGGGATCGATTCTTAGCTGTGAGCAGTATCGGGGCGGCGGTAATGAGTTTCTGGAGGTCCTTTTGCCGGCGCGATGTCAAATGAGAACCGCCGCATCGAGCCGGGCCGCCGCGTTACAATGTCAAAGGACTCGATGATTATCAAATGCCCCGGGCCTTGGAAACCGAATAAACGTCACCGATACAAAACGTACAATAATTTTATGGAAGTCACCACACCTCTAGATTTGAAGCTTTCGTGACTGCAAGGATTCATATTCTTTAGTTTTTTCGGTAAAGTCACGTAGGTAAAAAATAATTTAAATTAATAAAAGTAAAATAAAAATAAAATAAAAATCACGACGTTTCGGAGGCAACACAAGCTTCCGTCTTCAGGAAGCTTGTGTTACAGCTATCGTGGCTGTGACGGTCCCACCTGAAGACGGAAGCTTGTGTTGCCTCCGAAACGTCGTGATTTTTATTTTATTTTTATTTTACTTTTATTAATTTTAATTTTTTACCTACGTGACTTTACGGAAAAAACTTAAGAGTATCAACACACCTCCACTAACCCCCCCTCCACCCATTCCTCCCTCCCCCACGCTCCACCCCAAGAAATAAGACCACGAATCAAAATCGATGCTCTCAGTGACTGTCGACTTGACAGCGGCCTCCTCCAGAACGCGAACTTGTGACCCCCCCCTCCCCCCGTGACCCTAATCACAGAAGTCCCAACAAGAGGGGCAGCCATTTTCCTGGTCAGCTGTTCGGAACTCTATTGCGGGATTGCCACGTTGTTTTTTTTGGGGGGGGGAGGAAAAAGTGGAAATAAATGTGGAGAGACCGGCTTGCCGTGGCAAAAATAATTCCTCCGGTATTTAGTCATTGATCTTTGCTGTCAGGCCGGGGAGGGGGTGGGGGGGGTGAATATCACTAAGTGGCTGCAATATAATGCGAACATTACAACCTTGCACAGGTTTCATAAAAATCCAGCGGCGTTCCGTAACTCAAGGCACGTCTTGAATTACATTTTTTGCTGAAAATCCACGTAAAGAAAAGCTGTGCGGTTGCATCAGACGCATACAACATCCGATTGCACCTCGGATTAGCACGGTTGGCTACGAACGGTGCAAAATAAGTTCAACATGAATACATGCAAAACCAACCCGCTTGGCAGCCAGGATGCTGGCCCCGCTACAATCGAAATATTGCAAGATGCCTCCTACTCCTCCTCTCCCCGTCTTGCCCGGAACGACCCCCTGCAATTCGTCCACCGCCATGTCCGTGGGGCCGTCACCAACCTAGGCACGGCCATCACAAACACGGCAAAGCCATTCATTCCTTTTCGCCACGAGGCACCAAGACACAACGAGCGAGGTCACTAAGCAGCAAAATAAGTATAACCCGTAAAAACAAAGTTTTTCACTCTAAATCCTTTATATGCGTGGCGGTTAGAGTCCTCTCGTCCTCTGGCTTGAGATGGCTGCCACCTATGGGTCAGATGATTGTCTGCCAGTATTAAGCAATTGGTAATTAAATATTAAATTTGTTTTCCCTAAACAGTGTAAAATTTTGGAAAAACATTTTCACGAACATTAATTGTCTCGCACAACGAGTCTGTGTGCAAAATGTCAGCTCGATTGGATCACGGGAAGTGGGTTAAAAAACGACCGAAAGGTTTGCACGGTCGTAAGCAAGCAAGCAAGCACGCAGCGAACTTAATATAAAGGATTTAAAAACGAAAATGCCATCTATAATTGCCCGAGAGAAGCAAAATTACAAAACCAACATGAAGGCCTAGAGGCTGGGATTATGCTTTGTCGCGTACGGCTTGCGTGCAATTAGCATTCTTGATTTGTGCGAAATCGGTTCCCGTTAGCTCCCCATCAGCCGCGGCGCTACTCAAAAGAACCAAAGAGTAATTGGTAGACAGACGGTCACGTCCAAAGTACACGAGCGTTGCTAGTAAAATAAAACATACACTCCCGTGTAAATTTCGATTTAAAGCTTTCGTGACTGCAGGGATTCATCTTCTTGGTTCTTTCGGTAAAGTCACGTAGAAGGAAAATAATAAAATAATAAAAATAAAACATAATAAAATAATTCTCACGACGTTTCGGCCACAACGCAAGCAGCCGTCCTCAGGTAGAGAACAGGTCTGGTGATTTTAAAGCTTTCGTCTGTCGAGAAGACAGAGTCTGAATGTCAGACTCTGTCTTCTCGACAGACCTGTTCTCCACCTGAGTACGGCTGCTTGCGTTGTGGCCGAAACGTCGTGAGAATTATTTTATTATGTTTTATTTGTATTATTTTATTATTTCCATTCTACGTGACTTTACCGAAAGAACCAAGAAGATACACTCCCGTGGTTACTGTTGCTGTGAATTTCACAAATTGTTTCTTCCTCCACCCATGTTGAGGACGCAGTCAGTGTACCAGTACACCAGGCTGACTCTTTCATCTCAAGACACAACTGCGTTCAACCACCACACTGCAGGTCAAAACAACTCATTCGATCCGGCCACTGTGTTGGTGGTGGCCATGCACGTGGCCTGCAATCCGGTGGCAACTGTGAGCGACACTTTTCAGGAGGCACTGAAGAAGACCTCTCGTCGACTCAAGGGCAGTCGACGGCTCTGACCGGGGATTAGCTGTGAGTTTATCCTCCCACTTACACCCCCCCCCCACACACACCGACACGTCTTTTCCCAACGATTTTGAAAACGATATTGAAATCGATATTTTAAAGATAGGATGCCCGATTTAAAACATTGACAGTGCCGACTGAGATGAGGGGGTGGGTGGGGGTGGGGGTCACGGGTGAGAGTGGAGTGGAGGCGCAGTGGTTAGCGCACCACGACCACTGCAGACTGTAACTCCCCACTCTTCACCAACTCGCATTGACCAGTGCGGTGAAGTATGGTCAAAAGTTTAGTGGGCTCGAAGTGGTAAAATAATTTCGATTTATAGCTTTCGTGACTGCAGGGATTCATCTTCTTGGTTCTTTCGGTAAAGTCACGTAGAAGGGAAATAATAAAATAATAAAAATAAAACATAATAAAACACAATTCTCACGACGTTTCGGCCACAACGCAAGCAGCCGTCCTCAGGTGAAGAACAGGTCATTCAGACGCTGTCTTTCCGACAGCCCTGTTCTTCACCTGAGGACGGCTGCTTGCGTTGTGGCCGAAACGTCGTGAGAATTATTTAATTATGTTTGATTTTTATTAATTATTATTTCCCTTCTACGTGACTTTACCGAAAGAACCAAGAAGGTAAAATAATTGTTTTAGTTTTTTTATTGTTATTTGCTTGTCTTTGTAATTCCCGTTGTTATTGCACCTTAACGCCTGTTTTATAGCCAGAAAGGGTTAAACCTATTCTTATTTTTTCACGCGATAAGCCACTTCGTTCAGCTATCATTTGTGGCCAGGTCGCTTCTGAAAAATAAGTGAATAGCTCAGTGGGAGTTTACCTGTTGAGATGAAAAAAGTTTATTTTATTTGTATAAATATTTTAAGTGATTTCTTTACCTGTCCTACACTTTGTTGTTGTAAGGTTCTGACCCGACCCGACTGGACATTCTGTGAAAAAAAGCTTTAGAGCTCATCGGATTCTTCCAGCATAAATATTCTGATTCTAAACAAATCCCCCCCAAAAAACCGACATGGAAGGGGATGGACGGGTGGATCTTCATTCAGCATATCGCTCATGACAACGTTAAACCATTAGCCGAACAACCTGAGTTAGACCATTGGAACCTCATTTGCCAGTAAAAAATATGATAATTGTTTTTTACCCTTCTATCTGGCAATAAAACTGACACCTTTTTTTACAAGGAGTCATGTTTGCATAGACCACAATACCTGCAGTCATAATGCCAACAAAACACATAACTCTGATAATGTATGCACTGTCCTTGAAGTTGATTGGTCCACACCCGAGACAGCTTTCCTTAGAGCCTAGTCTCACATGGTGTTGGACCAGATGACGGTAAAAGGCGCACAACTAGGCTCTAAGGAAAGCTGTCTCGGGTGTGGACCAATCAACTTCAAGGACAGTGCATACATTATCAGAGTTATGTGTTTTGTTGGCATTATGACTGCAGGTATTGTGGTCTATGCAAACATGACTCCTTGTAAAAAAAGGTGTCAGTTTTGTTGCCAGATAGAAGGGTAAAAAAACAATTATCAACCTGAGTTAGATTCCTGGCTGCGACGTTAACGTGAGTGGCGAAAGGACCCCATATCACCAAGCTGCACTGAAACAGTGTGATGAGGTATGGTCAAAGGGGCCGTCCATAAATGACGTCACGCACCTGGAGGGGATGGGGGGTCAGACATTTGTGACGATGTGTGACGAGGGGGGGGGGGGGGGTTGAGAAATGTGACGTCACATCAAAATGCGCAACTATAAATAAATATAGACAACACGTTCTACTTAAATAAATAGACGTTTTAATAAATGTTTTCTCCTACAACATCAGAGTGCAGCGCCACATTAAATACGCACTACAATGACAATAGTTTAAAGCGATTTGAAGCATGTTTTATTTTTGGGGGGGGGGGGCAGAGCTTTGTGACGTCATATTTGAGGGGGGGTCTGACTTTTTGTGACGCCGTGTGACGAAGGGAGGGGGGGGGTAAAAAATCGTCCAAAATCTCGTGACGTCATTTATGGACGGCCCCAAAGTATGGTGGTCACACACCCTCATTTCTGACATGGTCTCATGCAGCAGTGGCTTTGTCTGTGCTTGTCACAAGTCTCCCCTATTTAATCCATGCTGTAATTAAAAGAAAAAGGTTTTTTTTAGGGGGGTAATTGCAACTCAAAACGTCGCGAATTTGCTTGCAAAGCCGCGCGGTACACATTTTAAAACGCAATTTTAATTACCGTTGCGATGACAATGGAGCCGTCAAAAAAAATTGCAGGAAATTAAATCATTACCAGAAAATGTTTTTAATAATGTCAACTTAATTGCGGACCTAGTTGATTGAGAGCCGTGCTAATCGCGCCGTGAGTGCGGGGATGTCGAGAGGGGAAGATTTTTTTTCTTTCATATTTCAAAATAACCCCAGTGGCATTGATCGCGCGAACATTTAAAATACACTCGGGCAAAACTTTATTAACTCCTCTCAAAGATGCCTTTTGTACAAATCCAGACAATAACCGTCTGAGCACATAACTACCGTTCCGCTGTTATTTAAATAAAGATACCCCGGATAAGTGCAGCACTGTGAGATGACTCATTACCGCCAAACGAGGAGCAATGTACATGCGACGGTCCCTTCGTTTAAGTCCTGCGCTTCTGAGTTGCACTTTTAATTCACTTTCAAATATTGTTATTTTTAAATCCTTTATATTAAGTTCACTTGCTTGCTTGCTTGCGCGCTTACGACCGTGCAACTCTTTCGGTCGTTTTTTAACCCACTTCCCGTGATCCAATCGAGCTGACATTTTGCACACAGACTCGTTGTGCGTGACAATTTATTTTCGTGAAATTTTTTTTCCTAAATTTTCCACTTTTTAGGAAACATTTTTTTTCATATTTAATTTAAAATACCAATGTGATGAAAATTAAACTCTTACTCAAGAAAAACAGAAATGAATAATAAAATAAAACCGATGCGACGCATATAAAGGATTTATAGTGAAAAACTTTGTTTTTACGGGTTAATTTTTACCAAAGGCCCACTGAACTACGTCGCTCTTTTTCAGAAGCAACCTCACCAAAGAAGTGGCTTACCGCATGGAAATGTGTAGCAGCCAAATACTCCAAACGCATGTTTCTAAATGTGGAGGAGAAAAACTCATGGAGGACCTGGAGAAGAACCCACACGACCACGAACAAAGACAACATGCAACCTCCAAATATACAGCAGGCATCGGGGTCGGGTTAAAACCCACAACCTACTTGCATACCAGGCGAGGTAGTTAACATCTCGCCACCGTTTACACCATTGGAACCTCATTTGCCAGTAAAAAATATGATAATTGTTTTTTTACCATTCTATATGGCAACAAAACTGACACCTTTTTTACGAGGAGTCATGTTTACATAGACCACAATACCTGCAGTCATAATGCAAACAAAAAACACAACTCTGATAATGTGCACTTATCATCTCGCCACCGTGTCACTGACTTAAATGATCCAGCATCTTAAGAACGCCAGGCCTCATATCCCATCACATGAATTCCAAATTCCCAGCTGTAGTAAAGATATTCATATTCTTAGTTTTTTTTCTGTAAAGTCAAAATTAATAAAAGTAAAAATAAAAAATATTTTTATATTTTATTTTACTTTTTGTAATTTTATTTTTTTACCTACGTGACTTTCCCGGAAAAAACCTGAGAATATGAATCCTTGCAGTCACGAAAGCTTCAAATGTAGTAAAGATATTTATTCATTCGCCTCCGGGACCCTCTGGTGTCTGCGGCACAAGTGGCACATAGCACCGTGCGCGCAAGTGGGAATCAGTCTGCAAGTAAGGACCGAAGTGGGAATCAGTCTGCAAGTAAGTGTCTAAGTGGGAATCAGTCTGCAAGTAAGTGTCTAAGTGGGAATCAGTCTGCAAGTAAGTGTCTAAGTGGGAATCAGTCTGCAAGTAAGTGTCTAAGTGTGAATCAGTCTGCAAGTAAGGGTCTAAGTGGGAATCAGTCTGCAAGTAAGGGTCTAAGTGGGAATCAGTCTGCAAGTAAGGGTCTAAGTGGGAGACAGTCTGCAAGTAAGGGCCTAAGTGGGAATCAGTCTGCAAGTAAGGGCCTAAGTGGGAATCAGTCTGCAAGTAAGGGTCTAAGTGGGAATCAGTCTGCAAGTAAGTGTCTAAGTGGGAATCAGTCTGCAAGTAAGTGCCTAAGTGGGAATCAGTCTGCAAGCAAGGGTCTAAGTGGGAATCAGTCTGCAAGTAAGTGTCTAAGTGTGAATCAGTCTGCAAGTAAGGGTCTAAGTGGGAATCAGTCTGCAAGTAAGGGTCTAAGTGTGAATCAGTCTGCAAGCAAGGGTCTAAGTGTGAATCAGTCTGCAAGCAAGGGCCTAAGTGGGAATCAGTCTGCAAGTAAGAGTCTAAGTGTGAATCAGTCTGCAAGCAAGGGTCTAAGTGGGAATCAGTCTGCAAGTAAGTGCCTAAGTGGGAATCAGTCTGCAAGTAAGTGCCTAAGTGGGAATCAGTCTGCAAGCAAGGGTCTAAGTGGGAATCAGTCTGCAAGTAAGTGTCTAAGTGGGAATCAGTCTGCAAGTAAGGATCCACCGTTGCTCTTGGAAACATCCACATGAGAAATTTGGACGGGTAGTGATGCCACCACGCATGACCTGCCCTTCGTCGATTGTCATGGCTCCGTTACCGTTCAATGTGATGCAGATGGCACGCTGTATTCGATGGGTAATACGTCTGCAAAAACAAACGCGTGCCTATGGTAGGGAAAGGTGAGCCCTAGTGCCACGGCGTTTAGCACAGCGTGTTACGAACCAGGCGAGCTGAGTTCGATTGCCCAGCCACGGCTAACGTCAGTGGCGAGAGAAGCTGTAACCGTATATCGACTCGGCGTGAAAAACAGAGCACCTAAGAGGTTTGCTTTCACAAAATTGAGATGTGGTCATAAAATAAAAATGCCACTGTGCTGCAGAAAAAACTCAAAAGTTTTCGTATTTCTCGTGTTCGGAAACACGGACGATTCAGGCGAAACATCAATAGTGTATGTATATTCTTGGTTCTTTCTGTAAAGTCACGTAGAAGGGAAATAATAAAATAATATAAATATATATTTATATATGTGGTATTTATATATATATTACTATTATATAAATATATCTAGATATATAATGTATATATAAATTATATATATTATTTATTTATATATATTTTATTATTTCCCTTCTACGTGACTTTACCGAAAGAACCAACAATATGAATCCCTGCAGTCACGAAAGCTTTAAATCGAACAAAAAAGCCTGCTGTATATTTGAAGTTTGCTGTGTCTCTCTTTCATCATCAACACGGTGGCTAGGAGATGTTAACTACCTCGCCTGGTATACAGGAGGTCGTGGATTCGATTCTGACCTTGACGCCTGCTGTATATTTGAAGTTTGCTGTGTCTCTCTCTCATCATCAACACGGTGGCTAGGAGATGTTAACTACCTCGCCTGGTATACAGGAGGTCTTAGGTTCGATTCTGACCTTGACGCCTGCTGTATATTTGAAGTTTGCTGTGTCTCTCTCTCATCATCAACACGGTGGCTAGGAGATGTTAACTACCTCGCCTGGTATACAGGAGGTCGTGGGTTCGATTCTGACCTTGACACCTGCTGTATATTTGAAGTTTGCTGTGTCTCTCTCTCATCATCAACACGGTGGCTAGGAGATGTTAACTCCCTCGCCTGGTATACAGGAGGTCGCGGGTTCGATTCTGACCTTGACGCCTGCTGTATATTTGAAGTTTGCTGTGTCTCTCTCTCATCATCAACATGGTGGCTAGGAGATGTTAACTCCCTCGCCTGGTATACAGGAGGTCGTGGGTTCGATTCTGATCTTAACGCCTGCTGTCTATTTGGAGTTTGCTGTGTCTCTCTCTCATCATCAACACGGTGGCTAGGAGATGTTAACTACCTCGCCTGGTATACAGGAGGTCGTGAGTTCGATTCTGACCTTGACGCCTGCTGCTGTATATTTGAAGTTTGCATGTTCTCCCTGTCGATTTTTCTCTGGGACCTCCGGTTTTCACTCCCCGATTTAGAAACATGCGTTTAAAGTATTTGCCCGCTGTAAATTTTCCACGCGATAAGCCACTTCGTAGAGCCATCATTTGTGATAGCCACGTCGCTTCTAGAAAAAAAAGCTAAATATAGCTCAGTGGACCTTACCTGGAAGAACAAAAAAATTGTAAAAAAATGTTTGGTTTATATAGCTACTCACTTGCAGCAATTTCCAACTGCCTGCCAACAGCCTATTAAAAAAGGCTATATGGCATGGAGAGGGGGGGGGTCTATGTCACTGGCGTAAGCTAGTAGTCAAGGGTGAGTCTCTGAGAAATTCGCAGAGCTCATCGGGAAAAAAGCACAACACCGAGTGGAAATAATCGCAGGGAGAAAGAAACTCCCCGAACAGCGCGCAAGCAAATTGCTCACGCTGCTGCCAAAACGGGATTATGTTGACGGAAGTTCGCAGATGGAATGCTCCTTGCTGGTCGACCGGCCCCCTGGTCTCCTGGGTTGAGGTCAGAGGGCAGACAAGCGAGAAATGAACCTCGCCTACTGCGTCAGACCGGGGTGGTGGGTGGTGGTTGGGCTAGCGTTCATGTTTGACACACCTTGACAGAATCGTGATCGGAATATGAATGTATACTGGAGGAGGAATCCGATGAGTTGTCAAGCTCTAAAACATAATAAAATACTATTCTCACGACGTTTCGGCCACAACGCAAGCAGCCGTCCTCAGGTGAAGAACAGGTCTGTCGGAAAGACAGCGTCTGAATGAAAGTTGCTTGCGTTGTGGCCGAAACGTCGTGAGAATTGTATTTTATTATGTTGAATTTTTATTATTTTATTATTTCCCTTCTACGTGACTTTACCGAAAGAACCAAGAAGATGAATCCCTGCAGTCACGAAAGCTTTAAATCGAAAGTCACTTTTAAATTCTAGATTTGAAGTTTTCGTGACTGCAAGGATCCATACTCTATGTTATTTTCGGTAAAGTCACGTAGGTTAAAAAAGAAAAACCAATAAATTAAATCACGACGTTTCGGAGGCAACACAAGCTTCCGTCTTCAGGTGGAACCGTCACAGCAAAATTACTGTATCTTGAAAGCTTGTGTTGCCTCCGAAACGTCGTGATTTAATATATTTGTTTTCTTTTAACCTACGTCACTTTTAAATGTCTACAAATACAAATATATATATTTTTTATCTTACCAGGCAGAGCCAGCTGAACTACTAAGTGATTTTTGCAAAAGCGACCTGGCCACATTTAATAGCTCAACAAAGTGGCATATCGCGTGCAGATGTTAAGCAGGAAAATAATACGTATAACAAAGGTCCTCCGTATAGCCTTAACAGACTTGTGGGGCAAGTGCTATTAGCGAGCACCTATGAATGCCGGCAAGGACGTCAAATTGGGGGGGGGGGGGGGTGTGTGTAGCCAACACCACGCCCAGCCGCCTTTGTCTCCCTTGGTGGCGACGTCTTACACATTGCGCCTGGTACTCATTTGAGGCTGAAAGAGGATGGTTCTGAGTCCCATTCCTGGTTGGCAGCGGGGAGTGAGGGACGAGGGCAGGGTTGGTCGAACTCAACCCATCATCCCTCACTCCGAGGTCGATAAAACGAGAACGGCATTTTGTGGGGGAAGGCAACAACAGCAGTTGTCGAATGGATAGAACCGGCCACCCACCCCAACCCCGTCTGGTCATAGAAATGTGGAATTTCCACCACGAGCTCAGGTCGAATTCTCAGTGCTTTATATAGAATCGCGACTGGGATATTCTCTAACCTTTGCAAGCAATTGCCTGGTACTAGTGTAGTGACATAAGAGGGGAGGGGCTGCTGGGGGCTCTGGGACCCGAGGCAGATAAGCTGTCGGCGCCAGGTGCTAGGATCCCAGACAACCCAGACGCTTAAGCCCCTTGGCGCCACCAACGGGGGGGGGGGGCTGTGTGTGCTCTGTGGGTTATCTGGGGGTGCACACAACCCCACCCCTCGTTGGGGACGAGGCATAAAAGGGCAGCTCCCTGGCCGATCAGGGCCAGTTGTAGCTCAAGACCCAAGACCAGCCATCTCAGGACCCTGGGACGCAGCGAGAGCCAGTGGTGGGACTCTGGAACTCCCGGCTCTACGTCCTTGTGAGGGCGAGTTCCAGGGCGTAGCGAGAGTAGAGTATCTAGGCTGTGTACCTAGGCTGTGTACCTAGGCTGTGTACCTAGGCTGTAACAGAGTATCAGGACTGTTTGAGTGCTGTTGGGTTGTAATAAAGAAGTTACCTCTACAAGTGTCTCTGGAACCCATTATACAAGCAGGGCCTGCGGAGATATACTTTATTTACATTCATAATCACGTTTTTTTGGTGTTAGATCGCGTAAATATTGTGTCGTTAAACCCGCCACCATCCGACACGGCCAATTAGTAAGGTTTGTCACGTAAACAGAACGTGCCAATCAGTTGCTACTTTAAGCACACCGGTGTTGTTGGAGATTTAAACACCACAACATTTAAAGACACATTTATATTTATGAGACCTAACCAAATTTATGTTGTTATAAATGAATACAATTGGTTACGGAAGGCTACGTGTTAAATTAAATGCAAATTATTTCAGGCCACGTTGACATCGCTCAGTTAATAATCGTGTGCCTCGGCAAAACTAACATCATCACGGTGTCTTTAAGGTGTACTCAATGAAACAAAACAACAAAAAACACAACGGTGATTGTAGCAGTGGTGCACAAGCACAGATAACGACGAAACACTCCGCTAACAATGCCCAGAAAATAAAATTGTATTTTAATCGCTGGCCCTTCCTACGTTCCCATGTTTCCCTGCAGCGATATTATTGATCAAAGTGTCAAAAATGTGCTCGTTAGGCCGGGTCCATAGCGCAGCGCGCTAACCGCTGCCCCACCGTGCCAGCCCGAATAGACCGACGTTTCGGACAATGACCCTTTCTTATGGACAATTGCCCGCGAACGTTACATGTTATGAATATACAATTTCCATCCCTGTGTCGAGAGTGCATGGGGTTGTTATTGAATGTCGAGTTGTTATTTTTTTAACAATACAGCAGACTGCATTTACTTTGATAATTCCCTGCGGGGACCGTAATTGAAATTGTAAATTAACCAATTTAAATTAGTTCGACAGCGAACGGCGCTCGCTATATAGTAAGCAGTTCAATGAGCTCATTTATAATTGTAAATTTTACACAAATGAGGTGTTTGTTTGTTGCTGAAGTTAGAGATATATCAGAGCTCCAGGCGAACTAATGCGATGTCGACATTTTGAGGGCAAACACCTTGCTAGTCTGTACAGGCTATAGAGTCGTGTAGGCCCGAGGAGCTACAATAGAGTACTGTACAACCACAGTACTGTACAACAACCACAGTACTGTACAACCACAGTACTGTACAACCATAGCACTGTACCACCAGAGTACTGTACAACAACCATAGCACTGTACAACCACAATACTGTACAACAACCATAGCACTGTACCACCACATTACTGTACAACCATAGCACTGTACCACCACAGTACTGTACAACAACCATAGTACTGTACCACCACAGTACTGTACAACAACCATAGCACTGTACAACCACAGTATTGTGCAACAACCATAGCACTGTACAACCACAGTACTGTACAACAACCATAGCACTGTACCACCACAGTATTGTACAACAACCATAGCACTGTACCACCACAGTACTGTACAACAACCATAGCACTGTACCACCACAGTACTGTACAACAACCATAGCACTGTACAACCACAGTACTGTACAACAACCACAGTACTGTACAACAACCACAGTACTGTACAACAACCATAGCACTGTACCACCACAGTATTGTACAACAACCATAGCACTGTACAACCACAGTACTGTACAACAACCACAGTGCTGTACAACAACCACAGTACTGTACAACAACCATAGCCCTGTACCACCACAGTATTGTACAACAACCATAGCACTGTACCACCACAGTACTGTACAACAACCACAGTACTGTACAACAACCACAGTACTGTACAACAACCATAGCACTGTACAACCACAGTACTGTACAACAACCATAGTAGTGTACCACCACAGTACTGTACAACAACCATAGTACTGTACAACCATAACACTGTTCTAACATAGTACTGTACAACAACCATAGCACTGTACCACAACAGTACTGTACAACCATAGCACTGTACCACCACAGTACTGTACAACAACCATAGCACTGTACCACAACAGTACTGTACAACCATAGCACTGTTCTAACATAGTACTGTACAGTACTAACATGGCAATGTACAGTACTGCAATGGTACTGTACAGTACTACCGTGGCAATGTACAGTACTAACATGGTACTGTACAGTACAACGACGGTATTGTGCATACCATGATACTGTACCACGGTTGTACTGTACTAACGTGCAATTGTACAGTACTACCATAGTACTGTACTGTACTAACGTGGTATTGTACAGTACCATGGTACTGCACTGCATCACCACAGCTCACGTAGCCGGTGACGGCCTTCATGTAGCGAATTGACGCGCACAACTTTATCAAGTTATCGATGGCCGTGGATTGGGACACCCCTATAGGCTCGCCAAGTGGAGTAATCGATTGAGGGGGAGGTTTGCAGGGGCACCTATTCACATTCGGATGACTGCTGTGTAAGGAAGGGGGTTTAGGTTGCTGCTTTGGGGCCGTCCATAAATGACGTCAGGCACCTAGGGGGGGGGGTTAGAAATGTGACGTCACATCAAAATGCGCGACTTTAAATAAATATAGACAACACGTTCTACTTGATTAAATATACTTTTTAATAAACGTTTTCTCCTACAACATCAGAGTGCAGCGCCACATTAAATGCGTACTACAATGACAATAGTTTAAAGCGATTTGAAGCATGTTTTATTTTTTAAATGGAAATATTTTTTTTTTGGGTGGGGGGGGGCAGAGCTTTGTGACGTCATATTTGAGGGGGGGGTCTGACTTTTTGTGACGCCGTGTGACGAAGGGGGGGGAGGGGGTCAAAAATCGTCCAAAAACGCGTGACGTCATATATGGACGGTCCCCACTGACTACTACAGCAGCAGCAAACAAAAGTTTGGGGCGGAGGTGGAAATTGAAAACTCCGCGAGGAAAGGAAGGAGGGGGTTGTGAGGATTACAAATTACATTTGGGGCCGTCCATAAATGACGTCACGCGATGTTTGACCCCTTCTCCCCCCTAGTCACACGGCGTCACAAAAAGTCAGCCCCCCCCCCCTCAAATATGACGTCACAAAGCTCTGCCCCACCCCCCAAAAAAAATATAAAACATGCTTCAAATCGCTTTAAACTATTGTCATTGTAGTGCGTATTTAATTTGGCGCTGCACTCTGATGTTGTAGGAGAAAACATTTATGAAAAAGTATATTAAACTAAGTAGAACGTGTTGTCTATATTTATTTAAAGTTGTGCATTTTGATGTGACGTCACAATACTCCTCCCCCCACCCCCCTAGGTGCGTGACGTCATTTATGGATGGCCCCTTAACAAAAAAAAATCGTCGCCTTACATGAATAATTATTTCGATTTAAAGCTTTCGTGACTGCAGGGATTCATCTTCTTGGTTCTTTCGGTAAAGTCACGTAGAAGGGAAGTAATAAAATAAGAAAAATAAAATAATAAAATATATTTCTCACGACGTTTCGGCCACAACGCAAGCAGCCGTCCTCAGGTGGAGAAAACAGGTCTGTCGAGGAGACAGAAAGAACCAAGAAGATGAATAAGTATTATTTCTAGTAAATATCAATACCATATCGGGGGGTGGGGGGGGGCGAACACATTTGCAGAGGATCTCAAAGGATCCTGTTCACAAGAGGCACTCGCAGACACCGACTAGGCCCAGCAGCAGCGCTCTCCTTGCCTGAGTGGCGTGCGGGCAAAGGCGAGGGGGGAGGCGGCCGAGGCGACGGCGTTCGACGGGGTCGTCGGATCAGTGCCACGGCGTTGGCTGCCTCGCTCCTTAACAGCACTCAGCCGCTCCGCTTTCGTGCGCGTCTCTTCTCCCCGCAAGGAGGCAGCGACGGGCGGGGCAGAGGTCACACGGAGGAGCCAAATGTCACAGCCCGCGGCTCAATAATGACAATGAATGGCATCAATCTCCCACCACACGGAGAGGCCGGCCTGTGCCGCACGTGGCAATGGCGGGGGGGGGGGGCATCCCACGGCCACCACCACATCTCCACTCCACCACATCTCCACTCCACCACCCCACCACCCCCTCAACTCCACCCCCACCTCTACCACCACCCCCATCACACCCCCCCCCATCACCCTCCACTACCCCCCATCTCCACCACCACCCCACATCCAACACCACCTCCACCATCCCACTCTCTCCTCCACCACCTCACCTCCACTCCACCACCACCTCCACTCCACCACCACCCCTTCACCTCCACCACCACACCACCCCACCACCCCCACCACCACGTCTCGCTCAACAACCTGCACCGCTAATGGAGCGAAGACGAAAAGTCGGCCGCGGCCGCGAGTTCAATAATGTGGGGCGGCTTCCCCCTCCTCCAAAAACACGACCACGCCATAGGCAATGATCGGCCGTGATGCCCCTCTCCCCCCCACCCCGAGTGAGATGGTACATCGAGCGGTTTTGCAAAGAGGCAAGAAAGTTCGCTTGCACGATTCAAATACATGACAATACATTGCGTGTATATAGCCCCGTGTCGATGAAAGCCCTCGCCCATTCCATATCGTTCGTTGGATCACGCCTCGTTGGTTTCGGATGGCACTTGCCACCGATGATAACCGAGTCACAAACCGTACCTCTCCGTAACAAAGGCTCACCCTCTTGAGCCTCACCTTACCATATTAATAAAAAGTGTGCTGTATTTGGCCCTTACCCCCCCCCCCCCCCGCTTCTCCAACCATTATATAAACGGAGTGGTAGCTCTTGCAATCTCTCATTTACTTGATACAGCTGTCGTGGCTGTGACGGTTCCACCTGAAGACGGAAGCTTGTGTTGCCTCCGAAACGTCGTGATTTTTATTTTATTTTACTTTTATTAATTTTAATGTTTTACCTACGTGACTTTACCGAAAAAACCTAAGAATATGAATCCTTGCAGTCACGAAAGCTTCAAATCTAGAATACAAAGACGGTTAACAGGTAGCACTCGCCAATGGTGTTAGCCGTGCCTGGGAATCGAACTCAGGTCGGCTGGGGCCCACAGCATCATGCACGAGCATTGCAAACCGGTGCGTTGCGTCACTGCGCCGTTCCACAATTACCGTGCATTTATTATTTATTGCCCCGCGAAATTAGCTTGCTAAATGCGTCGCTCCGCCACCAAGCAGAGCAGTTTCGCTCGCAAGCAAACGGTGCCACCACCGACAGATCCGACATCCAATTAAGTCGGAGCTAAACCGATATAACCTTGGGCGGCAGAATCCCACTCAATTCATCCGTGTGCCATCACCGCTCCGCGCTCTTGAGCTTTGAAATTTCAGCTTCGCAAAAAAATCTGTAAGTTGCGCCAGAAATGATGGCAGCATCTGGCACAGACAGGGTGCATGCACTCTCCATCCGTGCGGTTGGTCATCATACATTTAGTTGTTGTTGCCAAGGTTTCTGTCGAGGTTGCAATGATTGCTACGTGAATTCCAATCGAGTACAAACCTTTGTGTAGTTGTGCTGTTCCTCTTCCATTGAAGGAATTCAGACTACATGTTTATTATACGTTCCATAGTTTGAGTTGCATGGCCACAATCGCACCACTGCGGCTTGCGTCTTTTATTTTCCATTCATGAAGGAGAAGTAAGCATCGCCGCGTCGATGTTCTTATGGGGTTGGTGGTTACACCAGCAGTGTCTTTGCGAGGAGGAAAAATGTTCTATAGCCAGATGTGCTATATTTGGGTCTTGAATTCGGTGCTTATTCTGGACGTCCGCATTGTTCCACTCTGTTCGCGAGCGTCCTTCCGGATCTGGGTGAGATTCTTAGATGGTGACGGCGCATTGCAGAATGGGGATCGGGAATTCATTCGGTAGCGATGTACATTAAATACAGCTGCAGCTTGGCATGGGATTTATTGAGATGGAATGTGATATACGTGGCTTTACGATGCTGGGCCATTTCACCATTTATGTAATGAGACGTTTGCAAGTTGCATGGTGGGTCCCGTTCAAATGTGAATTTCGGAATGCGCAAACAGCTCCGCGTTAAATCTTGACTTGAAGCTTTCGTGGCTGCAGGAATTCATATTCTTGGGGCTTTCGGTGAAGCCACGTACGTAGATAGGTTCAAAGAAAATGACAAAAACTACGACGTTTCGATCGCAACACAAGCTGTCGTAGTTTTTGTTATTTTCTTTGAACCTATCTACGTGACTTTACCGAAAGACCCAATAATATAGCTTAGCGTTACTTGTATTTAGAGAGGCATAACGCCATTGTCTTTAAAAACATTGTACAGTGCTCACCGCATAGAACTCTCGCGACACCACCGCAACTCTACGATAGCCGGCGCCAAACTGTGCCACACGCCCTCCCGCGTGGTCTGGTGGGAACCTCGGTACCGAGAGTTATTTTACTTTTCCTTCTGGTTCCGTTCCGATGATGTACACGTGCACGTACGTGATCGGAATGGAATCGGAAGCACGGGACAGGGTTAAGCAAGTGACGCTTAAAAGCAACGTCCTAATCCTCGACTGGATCAAGGCTGTAACCGGGAGTTGAGCACCAAAGCCACGATGCTAATGTGAGCATGAAAGTCACTTTGACGTTTGTGGAGAGCTAAACACGCAGCTATGGGATCTTACAAGAGAGAAGCTCAGCTGCTCTTCAACAACAGACAACGGACTGTCAGAGCAGTCATGGCAAAAACGATGAATGTAAACAAAGGTCACGTTATTCTTTGGTTCTTTCGGTTAAGTCACGTCTAAAGATAAAATAATACATTAAAATAATAGCATATTACGACGTTTCGATTGCAACACAAGCAATCATCATCAGGCATAAAAGAAATAGCAACAAAAATCTAACTAGAAAACTATAGACAGACATACAAGTAGCAGACATCACAAGGACACACAGAGAGAGGACACATATCGGCACAGAGAGAGGGGTCGTTTCTGTGACGGTCCCTTAAATATAGAGAGGGGGGGCGGGGACGGAGAGAGGGAGGGGGCAGAGAAAATTAGCATATCAATGAGTGGACGGCAACGTGATGCTGCCGCTGCAAGTAAGATGACGACGTGGCACAGCACGCAAGCTTGAAAATTAGGAGAAAGGCACACTAAAATTAAATAACCTAGCAATACCACCAATTAATAGGGTGATGCCATCACAATCAGTGTGCAGTGACAAGCGGGTAATAAACAAATGCGTGGATTGTTCCATGAGCAATGACGGTGCTGTCCTAACATAACACTATCACAAACCAGGACACTGCAGGTCACAACAACAAGCTTACTCATCCACTCACTCAACCCACTCACTCACAAACCCATTCGTTCGCGTGCACTCGCTCGCCACACTTTCTCCCGCGCACTGCTCTGCTGTGAAATCATCATCATCTCTCCCCCCCCAACCTTCCAAGTTTCTATAACAAATGACCTTGCTCAAGTCGAAGAAATGTGTTACACTCTTATCTATGACAACTTTAATCGTACTATTTGTTGCTGGCCGTCTGACGTTTTGAGCCTTTGGGCACTGTGCTCAGCAATACATCGCTCTGTTGACAATCGTGAACATAATACTATTGTGGTACAGTCACTTCGGAGGCGAGGTTTGTAGAGGCACCTTTATTTAACACGCACGATCTCGCCTGTACAGACTCTACAGTCGCTAGCCTATAACACGACACTAACACCGTCTAACACGACCCGGCGCTGACGGAGACAGCTAACAGGCTAGATTTGAAGCTTTCGTGACTGCAAGGATTAATATTCTTGTTTTTTGCGGTAAAGTCACGTAGGTAAAAAATTAAAATTAATAAAAGTAAAATAAAAATCACGACGTTTCGGAGGCAACACAAGCTTCTGTCTTCAGGTGGAACCGTCACAGCACGCTTGCTGTATCAAGTAAATGAGAAATTCCAAGAGATCCGACCCCGTATATATACTGGTACAGCGAGCGTGCTGTGACGGTTCCACCTGAAGACGGAAGCTTGTGTTGCCTCCGAAACGTCGTGATTTTTATTTTATTTTACTTTTATTAATTTTTAATTTTTACCTACGTGACTTTACCGAAAAAAAACCCAAGAATAGCTAATAGGCTATCTAGCAGCGCAATACCGAGCGAAGGCGGCAGCGACGAACGATGGTGACGAGAAGACAGCAACGACGAGACGATCCAACCCCAAAAACCGGCAGCCCCAAGCTCCCGCTCTCGGCCCCTTTCATGCTCCCAGCGCGGCCTGGCTCCGCCCTGGCCGCGCCTCCCTTCTTGAACCCGCCAGCAGGTTCCAGGGGCTTCCAGATGGTGCCCTCCATGACCCTTGCCCCAGTTCTTCCGCCCTGCCGACACACACGCCGTGTATATGCTCACCGGCGCGTGCACTGTTTGTCCACCGCAGTTGCCGCTGCTGGTCACCAGCCGGCGCTATTACACTACACTATAACAAATGGGGTATTGCAGCCGACCACAGTAAACAAAGGCACATGTGTCACATTGTACCAGCAACTACTGAAGTAATCTATCTAAAGCAGCTTAAGCCTCCCGCAAATCACGTGGCCTTTATTTGGCCACCCCCACTCTGAATCCCTTCTCTCATCCATAGATCGCTATCTCGGCTTCGACAACAGCTCAATCCTCCCGTAAATCACGTGGCCTTTTGTGGCCACCCCCACTCTCAACTCCTCCCCTCTCCCTGTCGCCGCCCACTGTGAAAACAGACGCCGCTCCGGCGTGCATCAGCAGCAGTAATAGCATCGATGTCCTCATGCAGCCTCCTCCTGCCCATCCTCACCTCTCCCGACTTCCGTGCCCCCCGTTTCTCTGCTCCTTTCCTGTGGTGTGTTGTCGTTGTGTGGTCTGGAACTGATTTGATGCTTTAAATCTTGTTGCCTTGTCCAAGATTGCGTTTGGTTTCGAAGAATCGGAAGACATCGATATACCTGTGCAAGTTGTATTTACATACTTTATTTAGTGACTTGGCTCTCCTCTACTTTTCACTCATATCTGTTTTGTATTGTTGCGTTGTTTGTTGTTGTAACTTTCCGACCCGCACCCTACTGGATTTGTGCAAAAAAAAGCTTTACGGCTCATCGGATTTTTCCAGTCTAAATAAATATTCCGGTTCTCACTTATCTCACACTTCCCAATATTTCGCTTCTACCTTCCCTCTCCCGTTCCTCTCGGTTTTCCCCCCACGCATCTCTTTCGAGTGGTGCGTCCCCCTCCCCCCCCTCCTCCCCGGTTACAACAGTTGCTTGTTGCACCAGAAATTACAAACTATAATACTGTCAAGAGTGTTACGGCTTTTCATTTAACACATTTCACGACCGTACGACAACACGTTTTACTTACGCGACGTGCCCTAGAAAAAAAATCAATTGTCAATGTAACGAGGCACAACACACATGCGTAGATCACAACTGAATCAGCAATTTAATAATAAAACCCAGTGTGTAACACCAAGCCATGATAAACAAAGGCACAGGTCACAACAAGCTGTAATTATCTTCTTGGTTCTTTCGGTAAAGTCACGTAGAATGGAAATAATAAAATAATAAAAATAAAACATAATAATATTCTTAGGGTTTTTCGGTAAAGTCACGTAGGTAAAACATTAAAATTAATAAAAGTAAAATAAAATAAAAAATTAAAATCACGACGTTTCGGAGGCAACACAAGCTAATTCTCACGACGTTTCGGCCACAACGCAAGCAGCCGTCCTCAGGTGAAGAACAGGTCTGTCGAGACTCTGTCTTCTCGACAGACTTGTTCTTATTATTTTATTATTTCCATTCTACGTGACTTTACCGAAAGAACCAAGAAGATAAATCCCTGCAGTCACGAAAGCTTTAAATAGAAATTTAAGCTGTAATTACTACAATATCATGGTCACGTGGGGTACAGTATAGTGATAATAAAAATATTGTCCATAATACGGGTTTTTTGGGTTAGATCACGTAAATATAAATGTGCCCATACTCTTTGGTTCTTTCGGTAAAGTCACGTAGGTATAAAATAAAATAAATCACGATTCCTGCAGTCACGAAAGCTTCAAATCAAGATATAAATGTGTCCTTAAACCCGCCACCACCCGACACAGCCAATTAGTAAGGTTTTTCACGTAAACGAAACATGCCAATTCGTTACTAGTGTAGTGGCATAGCGCTGGCTGCTGGCAGGAAAGGGGATCTGCGGCGTACGGCAGCCGTGACGTCAGCAGGCCACGTGATACACGAGAGGGGGATCTAGGGGGGAAAGGTCACAGAAGGGACCCACCAGGAACCCGCTGGTAGGTTCCAGAAAAGGGGCGTGTCTGAGGGCGGAGCCAGGCCACGCTGAGAGTATAAGAGGGGTCCCTGTGGGGGACCTCGGGGCTGTTGCTGGAAGTGGGATCCACGTCGTGCAGCTCAAGTCCATCATCGCCGTCCTTCTCGTCGTCGTCTTCGTCTTCACCATCTCGGGGTGCCACCAGTCAGACAGCCTACCAACTGTCCTGGCTGAGGTGGACTAGTTATTATGAAGAGTTTCGATTTAAAGCTTTCATGACTGCAGGGATTCATCTTCTTGGTTCTTTCGGTAAAGTCACGTAGAAGGGAAGTAATACAATAATAAAAATACAAATAAAACATAATAAAATAATATAATAAAATAACATAATAAAATTGTATTATGTTTTATTTTTATTATTTTATTACTTCCCTTCTACGTGACTTTACCGAAAGATCCAAGAAGATTATGAAGAGTGTTAACCCCGATGGTGCTGGTTAATAAAGAAGTGCCTCCAAGTCTTATCGTCTCCGAGTTAGTCACTACACTAGTACAGCACACCGGTGTGTTGGAGAGTAAATCCACACTACACATCGCAGCAGCTTCTGCTGCTTCTGCTGCTACGATGTGTAGTGTAATCACAATCGAGTAATTCAAACGTGATTACAAACAAGCTAAATCACGATTTAAAGCTTTCGTGACTGCAGGGATTCATCTTCTTGGTTCTTTCGGTAAAGTCACGTAGAAGGGAAGTAATAAAACAATAAAAATAAAACAATTAAATACAATTCTCAATTCTCAATTGTATTTTATTGTTTTATTTTTATTATTTTATTATTTCCCTTCTACGTGACTTTACCGAAAGAACCAAGAAGAAAAAAATACAAACAAGTTCACTCTCAATTTTAGTTATATGCGCGGAATATTAATGTGTAAATCCTGTGCATTCTACATGGGTGACCTTCACGTATATAAAACAACATATTTGGTGATGCTGTTGCGTTGGCAGTGGTGCACAAGCACATTTTACGAAAAAATACCACTTCGTTGTCTTAAAAGTCAATATATATGGCGACGTTTCGGCCAAGGCCCCCTTCTGCTTGTGCTCTGAATGACCATGAAAGGTAATGTGCTCTGAAGAAGGGTCATGGCCCGAAACGTCGCCGATGATATTTTGTCGTTTTAGGACCAGTGTTCAAGACGAATCTGTTGAGTTTTTCACATACACGGGGTGGCCCAAAAATCAGGACACATGTAGGGTTACGGTTATCTTAACAAATCACATCGGAATATTTCATTTACTTCAAGAAATGTGCAAACCAACTCACTTTAACGTGAATGCATGCATGAATTATCCTTTAAAATGAAAGTTGGACTTTAAAAAGACAGATTACTGATACATTCTTTAGCGTACGTACAAATGAAAGCCCCGAAATGAACTCGTTCCGCTTGAGCAAAAAAATTCTTGGCATTTAAAAAAATGTCATCTGTGGAGCAAAAATTAAAATAGCTGTATTAATGATGATACTAGATAAAAACATTTACATAAAGAATAAACAATTAAAATGTTTTTAATGTCAGTGTTAAAATAAATGAAATAACCCTGTGTCCTGACTTTTAGGCCCACAGTATATATATACACACATACTGTGTATATAGAGGTATACCAGCATTGTCAATACGATCACACACACGCTTAGTCACTGGGTAAACAGTCAGTGTACACACACCACATCTGTTTACACTGCTTAACGCTGCTGATTTGCGTGGTGGCCTTTAATTATGAAGCTTAGCGGCTGGCATTAAACACCCGAGGAATTGGGTGTTAATCAAATCATGTTATGAGTGCGTGGGTGCGTGTGTGTATGTGGGGAGCGGTAGTGCAGGGGTTAGCGCGCTGCGCTACGAATCCGGCGACCCTAGTTGGATTTCCGCTCACGGCCAACACCAGTGGCGATTATCTGAACTGGTCCTGGGCCTCCCCGAGGTCGACTCAGCCTCAAATGAGCACCTGGTGCGTTGTGTAAACATCGTCACTGGCGAGACAAAGGCGGTCGGGCGTGGTGCTGGCCACCCACTCCCTCGTGTACCGTTCCGGCCTTCATAGGTGCTCGCTAACAGCACTGCCGTCTTCTTGGTTCTTTCGGTAAAGTCACGTAGAAGGGAAATAATAAAATAATACAAATAAAACATAATAAAATACAATTCTCACGACGTTTCGGCCACAACGCAAGCAGCCGTCCTCAGGTGAAGACCAGGTCTGTCGGGGAGACAGCGTCAAGGCGCTCTTCCCCTTCCAACCCAGCTTAAATATACGCTCCAAGCGTGGTGGTGTTTCATTCAGACGCTGTCTCCCCGACAGACCTGCTCTTCACCTGAGGACGGCTGCTTGCGTTGTGGCCGAAACGTCGTGAGAATTAGTTTTATCGTGTTTTATTTTTATTATTTTATTATTTCCCTTCTACGTGACTTTACCGAAAGAACCAAGAAGATGAATTCCTGCAGTCACGAAAGCTTTAAATCAAAACACAACAGTCTGTTAAGGCTGTATGCAGGGGGGTTGGTCTTTGTATGGGGAGTCTTGGTGCAGTGGTTAGCGCGCTGCGCTACGAATCCTGCTCACGGCCATTAACCAGTGACGATTATCTGAACCGGTCCTGGGCCTCCCTAGGGTCGACTCAGCCTCAAATGAGCACCTGGTGCGATGTGTAAACGACAGCACTGGGGAGACAAAGGCGTCCGGGCGTGCTCAACTCTCTCGTGACTCGTGTGATGTGTTGGCGCCTTCATAGGTGGTCACTAACAGCACTTGCCCCAACAACCTGTTGAGGCTATACGGGCATCTTTATCTTTGCGTGTGCAGTGGGTACACTGGTTAGCGTGACGAGTAATATCTGAGCCGGTCGTGTGCCCTCCTCTGCGTACGCTTCGCCTTAAATCATTACGTGGTATGTTTGTTTACCATCAGCAACTGGAAGTCAAAGGTGGCCAGGCGTGCTTGTAGCTTCACTCCACTCATTCTAGTCGGTTGACAGACGTATGTTCAGGTTGTACCGCGCGTTGTTCGGCATGATGTCCAACGTTTCGCTCCCGGTGGTGGGAGCCTCTTCAGGAGATGGGAAGCGGGGGGAGGGTAGTGGCCAAACATCGCTCGTCACTGACGCGAGCCGTGGCCGGGAATCGAACTCGGATCCCAAATTCTTGGCGCAGTGTCCCATCCACTGCGCAATTCCTCGTCTCTATGTGTGCTGCTGAGAGATTTTATTTTATTTTATCTGATTATCACGATGCTGATTTACTCAGCAATGCCTCACCGAGGATCCTGACAATTTTATATTGCAGTATATTCCAATACCAATTCAGTAATACGTGCGTACATTTTTTGTGTGTTCTATAAACACCAGCAACGCATTGGGTTGCTCTTACAAATGACGGAAGTGGATGCTCGTCAACTTTGAGCGGCGTTTAGAATTTTGCTTGCGTTTGTTTGTTCATCGTTCATACGATCCCGCAGTATTAACCAGGGTCGGTGGCTGTTAAATTCGAACCGCGAGCCTCTGCAACGAGAAGGCGAACCGCGCTGCCACTCAGCCACGCCGAAACACATTTGAATCTATTTATATCGTTGTTTGTTATTTCACCAGGCAAGGCACTGAGTTACGTAGCTCGTTTTGAGAAGCGTGGACCCGGCCACAAATGATAACTCGACGAAGTGGCTTTGCCATCGCGCAGGAAATCTATAGCGGCCAAATGCTCTGAAACGCGTGATCTTGATTTTAAATGTGGAGGGGAACACCCGGAGAAAAATCCACGCGACCACGGGGATAGAGACGACGCAGACTCCAAATATACAGCAGCAGGTGTTATGGTCGGGATCGAACCCACGACCTCCTGTATACCAGGCGAGGTAGTTAACATCTCGTCGCCTAGTCATGATGCTGTGCACACATGCACGCGCCTGGCTTCCACTCAGCAGTTAAACGCCGCTTCCCATCTCAATGGCCCATTGATGTCAAACTGCACGAATTGTCCGCTTATTAAATACAAATTCACGGTGAACTTGTTTGTAATCGCGTTTGAATTACTCGATTGTAATTACACCACGCGACGTCAAACGGACGTGCCCAGGTGCGCTGTCGACATTTCTTCTGCACGATGCCCACGCCGCAAAACTTTCGGGTATTTTAGACCCACGGGTCGAAAACCGCCGAAGGAAAACGATCGGCAACTTTATCCGCCGCGTGCTCTCATCTAACCAGAGGTCGCAACCGGGTACCCGATACCCGTATCCTACCCGATACCCGGCTACCCGTACCCGGCCGGGTACGGGTACGGGTAGCCGTTTGCGACCCTGGTGCGGCCGGGTACGGGTACGGGTAGGTCGTGAGTCACTGGTGAGTAACCGTTTGTCACTCATTTCGGGTAGGGTACGGGTACGGGTAGGGAACGGCTACCTGTACCCGGCAGGGTACGGATACCCATTTGCGACCCTGGTGCGGCCGGGTACGGATACGGGTAAGGAATCAAAACCCGTTTGCGACTTCTGCATCTAACTCAGCTCAAGCCTCCGGCAAACCACGTGACTTCTGAGCGCCCCCCCCCCACCTTGTGAAAACACACACTGCAGCTGGGTCAAGGCCATCATGCAGCCTCTTCCTCCCTATCCGAATTATTCTTGACCCTTTAACTCCCGTTTTTTTTATTCCCCGTTCTTTTCCCATCCTTTAATACGCTCACTCATTTCCCAATCTTTTTTTACTTCTCTCTTCCCCCGTTCCCGTTCCTGTGTCTCTTTCCCCCGTCCGTTACGTCATCCCCGACTCTTACTCCCCCTTCCCCGTTTGGCTATGTCACGGATACTAATGTAGTGAGTAGCAGGGAGGCGGACGCCGGAGTTGAGGCACACTCTTTTTATTAATTCAGGGACAGACACAATAGTTGAAGGGGTAACGGCCCCTTCACCCGTACTATCTGGGAAACCACCCTAGTACTAAGCCCTCTGTCCTGCTCCCCAGTCCTCCTCTAGTGGGCTACGGGAGGCTGACTGATCTGGCCCTGGTAAGCGCAGATCTCGGCACCAGCTAAGCCGGCCTTGCCCTTACAAGGGCAGAGGTCCGGGAGCTCTTGGGCCGCGCCGCTGGCTTACCCAGCTCGGCCCTGACAAGGGCAGCGAGACAGGGGAGTCCCAGGGCCTAATCTCAGAGTCTTCAATCTTCACTGGTCAGCTTCGTGTCGAACTCCCCGAGCTCTCTGGCTCCCCGCCTTTTATAGAGATCCCCTCGGAGGGGCGGGGTTGTGGGGGATCCCAGTGGTTAATGGATGCGGACGTCGGTGTGGCCACCCGTGTGTGCGGGTGCCGACACCCCTGTGTTTCTTGTCCGCCGTTTCTCCCGTAATAACCCCTACACTAAGTTGCTGGTTTGACCGCGAGAGAATCGTCAATGTGTCGGCAAACTTCGTACGGCGAGCATAGCACCCTCCCCCCCCTCCTCCACCTCCCACACCTCTGACGCCCCTTCGGCATGAGCGCACGAGGATCTTGAATAGTTCACTGTCGCCAAATCTGCACCCTTGAGCGAACACGCCGGGGAAGGTGATGATTGCGAGACATCGCTTTTGTACACCACCACTCGAAGGACCCGGGGATTGTGTAAAGACCGTCTACTCGGCAACTTTGCTCTCGTTGTGAAATTCCAAATCCGTGCCATTTTGGCCCCAATTGCTCAACTCGCTTCCTCCTCCCGCTCGCTCGCTCCTCAAGGTGTTCACAATTTGGCAGGTTCGCTCAGCAAACGGCTGAGTGACAACAAAACAACACAACAACAACAAGAGGTCACAGTAATTTCCCTGCTGCTCAAATGGGCTTTGGGGGGCATTGCGTGATCATCTCCCGTTTACAGCCAACGTAGAGTCGGTGGTGGAAATTCCACATTGCTGTGGCGGGGACGAGTCTGTCCATAAAACGACCGCCGTCTACTCCCCGCCAAGGTTTATATTTATATTGTTTCTACCCTGGAGGGATGATGGGGTCAAGTCAACCCCCAGCCAAGGATTTGACCTCGCGACCTTCTGCTTGCGAGCCGCTCGCTCTACCGCTGAGCCACGTGGCAAGTTACCCTTGCGACCTCATCATCAGCCATGATCTATCCACTGCTGAATGGAGGTGCCCTAGAGCCAAAATGTTTGCGAATGGAACAACTCGATCCATGTAGCGCACGAAACTGATTTCATTGCTCCATCTCCTGTGTCGCGGACGTTCGCTCGGTGATCGTTTCATTTCCTCGGCAACCTGGCAAAACTTTCCCGAGAGCCCTGCACGTTCAGCAATACATTGAGACGACGGGGGCTGGACCCAGTGAAAGCACAAACGAACCAAGCAAAGACATCCGATGAGCACGGTTGGCTACGTACGGTGCGAAAGAAGTTCAGCGTACATAGAAACAGCTGCGAGGAACCCAATCAGCGCAACGGGGCCGTGGATTCGTGAAAGGGAGCAGATATGGGAGGGCGTCAAACACCGCTATAATTAAAATCTTGATGAAACAACGGGCTCATTAACATAAAATCCAATTATTGTAATCTATCTCATATTGTCTGCATCTCTTTCCAATCATCTCACTACACCTCTTTGTGGGGGGAGGGGGGGGGAGTAGTGAGTGGAGGGAGGTATGTACCCAGAACAGGTTCATTATGTTGTATTTTTCTTCTTGGTTCTTTCGGTAAAGTCACGTAGAAGGGAAGTAATAAAATAATAAAAATAAAACATAATAAAATAATTCTCACGACGTTTCGGCCACAACGCAAGCAGCCGTCCTCAAGTGAAGAATGAAACACCACCAAGCTTGGAGCGTATATTTAAGCTGGGTTGGAGGGGTGGAAGAAGAGCGTCTTGACAAAAGAATTTGCATATCAAGAGGAATTTTGCATATTTATGGAAAATGCGTAGGAGGAGTTTCAAAGTAATATTATGCACGTGCATTATGCAGAATTAGCAGCATCAAAGGAAGGGGTTGGTCGTACGGGGGTCCATCTGAAGTCGCCGGGTTTATAGCGCAGATATCGGGCGAACTACTGCGGCAACGACGCTCCACACGATGTCGCATCAACGACCTGGAATGCGTGTGTCCGAGTTGTAACCGTACCGTCAAACGAGAAGCATTCATACAATTTGTGTGCTCCCCACTATATATACTACATATATACTATATACTGTGGGGAGCGGTGGTGTAGTGGTTAGCGCGCCGCGCTATGAATCCGGCGACCCGAATTCGATTCCCGCTCACGGCCAACACCGGTGACGATAATCTGAACCGGTCCCGGGCCTCCCCTAGGGTCGACTCAGACTCAATTGAGAACCTGGTGCGCTGTGTAAAACATCGCCAACTGGGGAGACAAAGGCGGTCGGGCGTGGTGCTCGTCACCAACACCCCCTCGTGTGCCGTGCCGGCCTTCATAGGTGCTCGCTAACAGCACTTGCCCCAGCAGTCTGTTAAAGGCTACACGGGGGATCTGTTTTGTCGTCTTCATATGAGGTGGTCATTACGTGTTTGTTATTGCGCGTGTCAGTCGACACGCTGGGACACGCTTACCAACGAAAAATTCCATCTCCAGGGCTTATGGAGGTTAACGTGGCACAATCAAAAACACGAGATCAATATCGATGTTCTAAAGTAGCTCGGTCACATCACCGCCCACGTGCGCAATGATTCACGTTCTCGGGATTCTTTATCCAGTATGCCAGTGGCTCTCAACCGGGGGTCACCGTGCCCCTGGGGGTGACGTGGGAATGTTCCGTGGGGGGGGTGATTTATAAATGTGTGAAATGATATCGTGCATGAGAGTCATTGGGGGAAAAATTCGCGTGCGAGTATGGCGATATTAAATAAGTAGGGTACAAATTCGATCCGTGTGGTAACCTATAACGACGCAGAATACCTTTCTAAATTCTAGATTTGAAGCTTTCGTGACTGCAAGGATTCATACTCTTAGGTTTTTTCGGTAAAGTCACGTTGGTAAAAATGTAAAATTAAGTAAAATAAAAAAAAATTAAAAAATTAAAAAATCACGACGTTTCGGAGGCAACACAAGCTTCCGTCTTCAGGTGGAACCGTCACAGCACGATTGCTGAATCAAGTAAAGAGAAAATCCAAGAAAACAGTTTCTCTAACTTGATACAGCAATCATGCTGTGACGGTTCCACCTGAAGACGGAAGCTTGTGTTGCCTTCGAAACGTCGTGATTTTTTATTTTACTTGATTTTAATTTTTTACCTACGTGACTTTACCGAAAAAACCTAAGAAGACCTTTCTAAACTCATTGATCGCAAGCGATGTTGGTTTTCAAGAGTGACCAGCGAGCGTCACGCACGCAGTGCGTCCTGTGACTTCGTTTTATTATTGTAATGGTTACTAGTGTTACTTGAAATTTGTTGTTTGCACGGGAAAACTAGATGATAGCTGTGTTGGATTGTGTTTCTAAGTTTACTAGGTTTTTTTTCTCATTCATTCTTACCGGACGATGGTTTCTTGTGTTGCAATCGAAACGTCGTATTTAGTTATTCATTGATTTTATTTTCTACGTGACTTTACCGAATGAACCTGTAGTCACGAAAGCTTCGAATCGAGTTTGTTCAATTCGCTTGCAGTAAACTAGCTCATATTCTTAGGTTTTTTTCGGTAAAGTCACGTAGGTAAAAACATTAAATTAATTTAAAAAACCCTAAGAATATGAATCCTTGCAGTCACGAAAGCTTCATATTTAGAGTTTACTAGCTCGTCAAGGAAACCTCACAAAATCGACAATTGGTTAAAATATCAACGTTCATCAGCAATATATTTATTTCTCAGAACCACGTTGGGTCAGGCAAAGGGTGGGGAGGGGTGAGGGTTACTAGGTTGAAACTAAATTCAACAAAAGGAGTTGTTACAGCAGCACGTGGCATGTCAAGTGAGTTCGCGTGACCCCTGCAGACGACAGATGCCGATATATATTCACCAAAACCGTAACGATAGAAAACAACAACAACAAAGCAACAACAACAAAAACAACAACAAAAACAACAAGAACAAAAACAACAACAAAACAACAACAAAAACAACAACAAAACAACAACACAAACAAAACAACAAAACAACAACAAAGCAACAACAACAACAACAAAAAACAACAACAAAAACCCGAATCAACATCCTGTCTGCCTGCCGCACGCGAGTTTATCGAATTTAGTGTCAATTTTCGGAATAATAATTTGGGACGTTTCGATTTAAAGCTTTCGTGACTGCAGGGATTCATCTTCTTGGTTCTTTCGGTAAAGTCACGTAGAAGGATAATAATAAAATAATAAAAATAAAACATAATAAAATAATTCTCACGACGTTTCTGAGTCATTCAGACTGTCTTATCGACAGACCTGTTCTCCACCTGAGGACGGCTGCTTGCGTTGTGGCCGAAACGTCGTGAGAATTATTTTATTGTTTTATTTTTATTATTGTATTATTTCCATTCTACGTGACTTTACCGAAAGAACCAAGAAGATGAATTTGGGACGTATTTATGGGCCTTCGGTTGTGTTGTGGAGAGAGGTTGCGGGTTTTTTTTCCCGAAAGCAGTGAAACAGTGCCTCGGTGTGGTTCCACGTGTGCAATGCACTGTTGAACAGTTTCAGATGAGAATGAAGATCACTGCAGAGTGGGCATGAGATTACATTTTGCTGGGTAACCTCAAGTCCTCACCAACTACGCCAATTTAACTCCATCAAACGGTGGCTCCACGGTTGCGAGATGTTAACTACCTCGCCTGGTTATACAGGATGTTTGTGGGTTCGACCCAGATCCCGATTCCGAGCCTGACGCCTGCTGCTGTATATTTGGAGTTTGTGTGTCTCTCTAAGCGGTGGGTCGCGTCGATTTTCTCCGTGTTTTTTTTTTTCTCCGCGTAAATAAAATAAAAATGCCTTTTAAAATATATAACTCGGTGGGCCTTAACCTGGTGCAATAAAAACGAAATTTGCGGTAGTAAAGTTTATCATCGTAGCACCGTGCAGGCTGGCTATCAGGACGAGGAGAGAGAATTGGGGCGTTTAATTAAAACCGCGTAATAAATAATAAGGCGTGGTGATGAGTTTGAGGGAGACATAGCCAGCAGCTGCCTAATCAGCCACCTTACACCCCCCCACCCCCCCATTCCTACTCCTCTCAATAATTGACCGTTTTATATTCATGTAGAACCAGGCCGCACACGTGTTTGCCACCGTAATTAACGACGCAATTAACCATTTGTTAAGCCGACGACGAGTCTACAGCAGCAACAACAACACCGGAAGAGACGTAATTTCACGAATGTGTTTTTAAAACTCAGTTCATATTGAACTCCGTAAAGGTCTAACTACGGTGGAAACCACTGCGCCACCGCTCCTTCCGTGCATACGTCGATTTAGCGAGTCGATTCGATCCCCCCCCCAAAAGGAGGTTGGAACCAATAGTCGACCTGGCCGATGTCGACTTAAACCACAAATCTTGGGCAGTACCTACACCACAGGCTGTAGAACATGCTACACGGGAATGGATATTGTAGGGTGGTCCAGATCTCTCGTGACCCGCATTGGAAACATAAATTAATAATATGCAAAGGTTTCGATTTAAAGCTTTCGTGACTGCAGGAATTCATCTTCTTGGTTCTTTCGGAAAAGTCACGAAGAAGGGAAGTAATAAAATAATAAAAATAAAATATAATAAAATAATTCTCACGACGTTTCGGCCACAACGCAAGTAGCCGTCCTCAGGTGAAACCAGGTTCAAGTAGCCGTCCTCAGGTGAAACCAGGTTCACCTGAGGACGGCTACCTGCGTTTTGGCCGAAACGTCGTGAGAATTATTTTATTATGTTTTATTTTTATTATTTTATTACTTCCCTTCTACGTTACTTTACCGAAAGAACCAAGAAGATGAATATGCAAAGGATCAATTGGTTGGGGTCACAAGACATATGGAGCACCCTGTACCGTACGTGGACATATTGGCCACAGTTATGATCCATCTACTGCTGGATGAAGGCCTCCGCAAGCTCTTTTTTTACAGATATCGGGAAGTTCTCACAGATCTCCAGCTGTCTCACAGAGATACGTAAACACAGAGACACATACACAGATACACACACATAGATACATACAGAGATAGATACACAGATACACACACAGAGATACATACACAGATACACACACATAGATACATACAGAGATAGAAACACAGAGATACACACACAGATACACACACACAGAGATACATACACAGATACACACAGGCACACAAGATTATCAGGCAGCTGTCTCCTCGTGCGGTTTCGCTTCGTGCGCACTTTTCTTTTGGAACGCCTCTAACAACTACTACCGCACAAAGCGAGGCGTACACTTGCCCTGCACCATTCATTCTTGCTGCACCGCCATCTGCTGCATGGCCGTCGCCAATCCAAGCGATGGCCAGATTCAACCCCCCCCCAGCTCTCAGCTTCCGAGATTCTACGGCTTCGCTGAGATTGATCGTTCGTGAGCTTGCACAACTCATACTCTTAGTTTTTTTCGGTAAAGTTACGTAGATAAAAAATGTAAAATTAATAAAAGTAAAATAAAAATCACGACGTTTCGGAGGCAACACAAGCTTCCGTCTTCAGGTGGAACCGTCACAGCACGATTGCTGTATCAAGTAGGGTTAGGGTTACTTGATACAGCAGTCGTGCTGTGACGGTTCCACCTGAAGACGGAAGCTTGTGTTGCCTCCGAAACGTCGTGATTTTTATTTTACTTTTATTAATTTTATTTTTTTACCTGCGTGACTTTACCGAAAAAACCTAAGAGTATGAATCCTTGCCGTCACGAAAGCTTCAAATCTAGCACAACTCCATAATTGCAACTGCCCGATACATGTGACGACGCCGTTCCGTAACATTTGGCGGCTTTCTCATTTTACTTTTTCATTTGGCTGTTCTTCGGGTTGAAAGACGTGCTTGATGAGATGGACACAATAGCTCAGGCATTCCCGTTCAAAATTGTGTGCAGATTACAAGAAGATTGTCATAGCTGTCAATCCATACGGTTTGCTAACGTATTCTTGTACAGGGAAATTGATTTGTAAGGTCCATACGGAGTACAGCCGTTGCTCAATACGGGGCAATTTTGTTTGTGTCTATTTGTTTGCGTTTCTCCCTTGTGATTGCGACTTTGTAGGATGAACGTTGAGATTTCTAACGGGCACGGGGTGACCAGTAAGGTCTGAATTGGTATGCAATAAGGTAGGGCACTGCTAAGGGTTTGACAGGTATACATTGTAACTGATAATAGGTCAGCTATTATAATATTCTTTTTTTAATGCGGGGTGATACATTTATAGACACCTCACTAATGTATGCGTCCTCGTCTCGTGTGCAACGTATGGGGAGGGATTCCTTTCCGATCGAACTTTTCCAGAACGCTTACACAAGGCTGGCTGGCTCGCCTAGGAGTAGGGCTGATCGGCGTAAGGCACTAACACTAGACTTACAAGGCTATCCATACTTCATCGATCCACTGGGAAGGGGGGGGGGGCGCCGCGGTGGCGAGATGTTAACTACCTCGCCTGGTATGCAGGAGGTCGTGCGTGGCTTCGATCCCGACACTGACGCCTGTTACACGTTCTCCCCGTGGTGGTCGCGTGGATTTTCCTTCGGGTCCTCCGGATTTTCCCTCCACATTTAGAATCAACATCACGCGTTCAGAGTATCTGGCTGCTTCTATAAATGAACCTTATTGCGGCACCCCCGGGGTCCCGAATAAACGGAGGTCAAAATCGTTATTAGTTTCTTTATTTTGAGCGACTCCGTCCCCCCACCGCGCACATAAACGCCGCGACCCACCAGAAATCAATCCTCTCACTCGTCACCAAGCACCCGTCGTTGCCAAAATTGCCGAAGTCACAAACAAAACTTTGAAACTTCGATGAGCGCATCGTGCAGAGCTCGTCGAGAGGAATAGATCACCGTGTCGTTCGCCTTCAACAGACATACAATGTTCTTGGTTCTTTCGGTAAAGTCACGTAGAAGGGAAGTAATAAAATAATAAAAATAAAACATAATAAAATAATTCTCACGACGTTTCGGCCACAACGCAAGCAGCCGTCCTCAGGTGAAACCAGGTCTGTCGAGGCGACAGAGTCTGAATGAAACAGCACACGTGCTTGGAGCATATATATATAAGCTGGGTTAAGAGGGGGGAGGAACGGGGGCGCCTTGACAAAAGAATTTGCATATCAAGAGGAATCCAGCATACCCATGGGAAATGCAGGAATGTGATTAGTACTACTTGTGTCCGTGCATTATGCAGGATTAGCAGCATCCAAGGGAGGGGATATGGGAAATGCAGATATGTGATTAGTGCTACTTTGCCCGTGCATGATGCAGGATTAGCAGCATCACAGGGAGGGGATAGGGGTAGCATTAATAAAGGGAAGGAGTGTTAATAGTATGTAGCTGCAGTAACTAAAACCACCACGTAAACAACTAAAGTATAAACTACATAGTATCATCAGAATGACGTCGCAACGCAGTTTATGCGAGAGCTGGGGGCTGGCTTATGGGACCCAGGGGTCTCGCCATAAGGTCAAATAATGTCCACTTGTTCTTGGTTCTTTCGGTAAAGTCACGTAGAAGGGAAATAATAAAAGAATAAAAATAAAACATAAAATAATTCTCACGACGTTTCGGCCACAACGCAAGCAGCCGTCCTCAGGTGAAGAATGAAACACCACCAAGCTTCGAGCGTATATTTAAGCTGGGTTGGAGGGGGGAAGAAGAGCGCCTTGACAAAATAATTTGCATATCAAGAGGAATTTAGCATATTTATGGGAAATGCGTAGGAGGTGGGCGGGGGGGTTTCGAAGTCATATTAAGAAGATGAATCCCTGCAGTCACGAAAGCTTTAAATCGAAATTTAATGTCCACGTGATGATGATCCACTTAGTCGAGTTATCATTTGCGGCGAGGTCGCTTCTTGGAAAAGAACTGTATAGCTCAGTGGGCCTTACCTGGTCAAATAAAAACACGTTTTAGTTTAATAATAATATATTACGAACACGATTATAGTGAACAAGGCACGCCTATTGAGATTATATTATTGCACCGTGAATCGAGTCCTGTCGGGAGCGCAGTTGCGCTCGATTAACGATTCTCAATTTTAAAGGGCGACGTCCTGGCGGGCTGCAATTGTTGAGCTGCTGAAAAAGAAATTCATCGGAGTATCGGGGTACAATGAGGACAACAACAACAACAACGGCAGCAGCAGCAAACAATGAGGCGAGATTGAGATGGTGTGGCGTGCCAAATCAATTCTTGGAACAGCGTTCCGGAGCCGTTCCGGTTGAGATTAAGCACTCCCTTAAGAGACGAGGCATTTGTTAAAAACTGGGCCACCAAGGTATAAAGCAATTAAATCGTGTGCCCCCCACCCGCCTCCACCACCACCACCACCGCCGTAGCCTTACGTAACCCTCCACCACTCCGACTGGGATCGTGTCAAAACGCCCGTGCAAGTGACATCAAACACAGTGCTGGATTATCCTCGTAGCACGAGTAGCTACATAAGCTACGGGCCCCGCACTTTCAAGGGCCCCGCGCGAAATGCTTTCAAACTATTAATTCCATTCTAGATTTGAAGCTTTCGTGACTGCAAGTATTCATATTCTTAGGTTTTTTTCGGTAAAAATTAATTAAAGTAAAATATTATATTATTTTATTTTATTATTTTATTTGTATTTTACTTTTATGAAATTTTTTTTTTACCTACGTGACTTTACCGAAAAAACCTATTAATTCCAGTTCAGTGATTCTGCACTTGCTCGATTACTATAGTACTATATTGCCTTCGACTTTTATGAACGACTGGGTGTTTAAGGTTATCGATTTGTCATTATCTGGCTGTATAGCAAATAAAAAAATACAATTACTTTACTATGCAAGTAAAAAATGTGTTTTAATATTTATTTTAGATTTTTAATGTAGGGCCTCTTTATAACATATGCGACAGGCCCCGCACTAGCTGAACCCGGCACTGATCAAACCCCGAGATATAAAACTAAAACAACAATTGATTATCTCGGCTTAAGAAGCAACAGAATGTTTGCAAGCAACATCGCCACTGGCCTGACGGCCGGACGAAGTGTGCGATGCAAATAATGTTCAAATATTTAGCGCGTGTATTGACATTTGTAAGAGACGCTAAGGGCTTGACATTTAATAATTACTCGAATGGGGGGAGCGGTAGTGTAGCGGTTCGCCGAGTTAATAAAACTGCCCGAAGTTTCTCAACTTCCGCGCCGAGAGATGGGTAGAGTCGAACTGATGACCCTCTTGGATTGCAAGTCCAGTGTGGTGCTGACCGTTACCCCAAGCCAGCAGCAGCAGCACGCCAATCATCGGCGGTATGCGTAAGCAAACGTTCTGCTTTTCGATTTAAAGCTTTCGTGACTGCAGGGATTAATCTTCTTGGTTCTTTCGGTAAAGTCACGTAGAATGGAAATAATAAAAATAAAACATAATAAAATAATTCTCACGACAGAGTCATTCAGACTCTGTCTACTCGACAGACCTGTTCTTCACCTGAGGACGGCTGCTTGCGTTGTGGCCGAAACGTCGTGAGAATTATTTTTTTATTATTTCCCTTCTACGTGACTTTACCGAAAGAACCAAGAAGATAAACGTTTTGCTGCGCTTGCTTCACGAAATTACTGTCACACAACAATCCATAACCTGGCCGTGCGTTGCTAGCCACAGTGGGTCGAACACAGTCAAGATAATAAACACAGCGTGGGACAAACATTCACCCGAATCTAACGGGCGTTTTACAAGCGTCCGTTCGTCAAATCCACTGCTGGATGATTGCCTCTGCACGCCGTGTCGGTGGCGGGAGCTGTTTCAACGTAACTTCACCACACACCGTCGGTGAGGGTCGCAGGAGCTGGCCCAGGACCGGGGCCAGGAGTGGTTCGGATATCGGTACCAACTTTAGACGTGGCCTGGAATCGAACTCGGGGTTTTTCCCATTAATGGTGCAGTGCGCTTATCACTCTGGCACCGCTCCACCCATATACAGGAATTTACTCGGTAGGAACCTCCTGGTTCCACCAGCCCACAGGGGATTATTGTGTCCGTCGTGCAGGGAGGGGCTGGGTGGGGAGGGAGGGGCTGGGTGGGAAGGGGCTGAGTGGGGAGGGGCTGGGTGGGGAGGGTGGGGAGGGGCTGGGTGGGGAGGTTGGGGAGGGGCTGGGTGGGGAGGGGCTGGGTGGGGAGGGGCTGGGTTGGGAGGGGCTGGGTGGGGCTGGGTGGAGAGGGGCTGGTCACCCCGTGGTGCCCTTATAAAACTCAACGTTTAACCTACTCACGCCGGCTTGTGCCCGCCCTCACAGTCGGGCATATTTGCGGAATACACCACGCCGCCGTTGACCCTGGCCATTGACCCAGCAACCCAACGTTCCTACCAGCTCCCTCCGCAGGACAATGTGCTACACGGGGTGTTGGTAGAAGTCGGGTTAATTCTGCTGCTTACCAGTCTGCCTGCAATGCCGTAGATTGTTTTTTTATTTACGTCAATGCGCTGCGGAAGCAGTCCTGGGTTTAGAATTGTGGCACATCGTGTGTTAAGCTCGAACGTAACTCCCACCCACCTCCTCCCGATACATAGTGGATGGTGCCTGACTGATGTGGTGAGCTGTTAACTCCCTCGCCTGGTCTACAGGAGGTCGTGGGTTCGATCTCCACCCTGACGCCTGCTGCTGCTGTATATTTGGAGTTGGTTGTGTTGTCTCCGGGGTCGTGTGGACGTTTCTCCGGATCCTCCGAGTTTTTTTTTCCCCTCCCTCCACGTTGAGAATCTACACGCGTTGAGTTGTATTTGTCTGCGGTGATTTCCCACGCGATAAGCCACTTGGTGGAGTTCTCATTTGCGACGGCCAGGTCGCTTCTGAAAAAAAACCACGTAGCTCGTGTGGAGGGGGGGGGCTTAACTGGTAAAATAGAACATAGTTTACACCATTGGAATCTCATTTGCCAGTAAAAAATATATAATTGTTTTTATACCCTTCTATCTGGCAACAAAACTGACACCTTTTTTTTACAAGGAGTCATGTTTGCATAGACCACAATACCTGCAGCCAAAAAGCGTTATCTGGTCCAACCCATGTGAGACTAGGCTCTAAGGAAAGCTGTCTCGGGTGTGGACCAATCAACTTCAAGGACAGTGCATACATTATCAGAGTTATGTTTTTTGTTTGCATTATGGCTGCAGGTATTGTGGTCTATGCAAACATGACTCCTTGTGAAAAAAGGTGTTAAGTTTTGTTGCCAGATAGAAGAGTAAAAAAACACAATTATTAGAACATAGTTTTAAACATAGTTTTAGTTGAGTTTAATATTGGTCTGTCTGTAAGGCATGGAGAAGTGAAGCTGTGTGTGAATGCAGTCGGGTCTACGTTCATGCGCCTGACAAATTAAAAACTGAATTGTCGACTGGGGACTTGAGTTAGAATCGTGGCATGGAGACGTTTTTAATATGAAGGTCTTGAAGGGTTTGAATCAATATATGACATCAAGTTTTCAAATACAAAAAATTAACCCGTAAAAACAAAGTTTTTCACTATAAATCCTTTATATGCGTGGCATCGGTTTTATTTTATTATTCATTTCTGTTTTTCTTGAGTAAGAGTTTCATTTTTATCACATTGGTATTTTAAATTAAATATGAAAAAAAATTCCTAAAAAGTGGAAAATTTTGGAAATCTTTTTTTCACGAAAATAAATTGTCACGCACAACGAGTCTGTGTGCAAAAATGTCAGCTCGATTGGATCACGGGAAGTGGGTTAAAAAACGACCGAAAGATTTGCACGGTCGTAAGCGCGCAAGCAAGCAAGCAAGTGAACTTAATATAAAGGATTTAAAAAGTAAAACGGTTTGGTTTTACTCCCCCCCTCCGCCCCCCCCCCCCGAAAAATCTCAATAACATATTTCGTGTAAAAAGAAAACTTACAACCTTAACATTTTTCATTATTTTTGATAATTTTTAGATGTTCAAGGGTGCTGGATACAAAGGATGACATCGGAATGTATTATTAATTTAAAAGCCACGGGTGGGGATAGAAAAAAAATCGCTTTTGAATTGAGGTCTACGAAAGTTTGCGTCTGGAGATTTTCAAGGATGCCCGCAATCGAAACGTGACATTGGATTAACAAAGGCTCCCACAATTTTGGCTACGTCACAGTGAAAATCCGTTACCTGCAAAGTTACGCCACCCCCCCCCCCCCCCCCCCATTGCAAGTCAACCCTTCAATTTCGAGTTGACGTGGAAGATGCGAACCCCATTCACTGCGGTTGGCATTTCAAGCTTGAGCCACGCAAACCCACCCCCGGTGGTCCTCGGCAAACGCACGGCCAAGCAAAAGCGGGGTAAAGTTCCAGGCAAGGTCGGCGTACGTCGAATGGACTACGAGCGGTCGGTCCCTCCGGTAACGCTTTTATTCCGCTAATTTCTAACTTGCACGTAAGAGGCCTTGCAACACCTCTAACAGGGATGGTTTACGTTGCGGCAATCGCAAAGGGCGTTCGCGCACGAACGCGCCCGCAATTCGGGGCACTCCTCCCTTCGTAAACGAATAAAAGCAACGATTTACAAACCGTGTAACGCGCGCGGCGTTCCAAATCGTTAACGCGCATTAAGTTGGTCACAACGTGCGTTTATTGCTCGATAATTACAGCGAAGGTCCGAACGTGGCGATTGGGCGGCTGCGATCGCGTTCGAGTACATCATGGTGCTGGTGACGATCGCTGGTAACGATCGCTGGTGAAACTCGCCGTCCGCGCACTTGTGAGTGGGTGCGCGTGCGTGTGCCAATCATCGGCAGTGTTGCAGTTAGCGCTAAGCTACGAACCCGGCGGCACGAGTTCGATTCCCGCTCACGGCCAACACCCGTGGCGATTATCTGAACCGGTCCTAGGTCTCCCCTAGGTCGACTCGGCCTCAAATGAGTATCTGGTGCGGTGTGTTAACATCGCCGCCAGGGAGACAAAGGACGGTCAGGCGTTGTGTTGGCCACCCACCCCCTCGTGTGCCGTGCCGGCCTTCATAGGTGCTCGCTAACAGCACTTGCCCCAACAGTCTGTTAAGGCTATACAGGAGATCTTTGTCTTTGTGTGTGTCCGTGTGTGAATGCGCGGACGAGTGACAGCCGTAGCCCCTGTATGGCAGCTTGCTCGGGCCGCGTTGACCGGTATATTTGCATATGAAGAACAAAACACAACACGTTACGTATGCACGTTGGACTTCTTGAGTGTCGCACGTAACCAACGGTGCTGATCGAGGCGTGTGCGTTCGCGAATAAATTTGCAAAGGAAAATTTACCGAGCACCCGCGTAATGATTTATATTTTTTGTACTTCATCCCAATTTTATCCCGATTGTGCTTTCGGCGGTTCTATCCGGGAACAACTCCTGACATCCCATCAGGGGGCAGTACTTTCCCGCCGCCCTGCAACAGAAAGTGCGGTCGGTCGCATCGCAACAAAACCGATGTATTATGTATTTAATTCTTAAGAGCTGGAAATGCAGACCAATTAAATGCAGAACAAAAATGTAATGTCTTCTTGGTTCTTTCGGTAAAGTCACGTAGAATGGAAATAATAAAATACATTTTTTTCTTTGGTTCTTTCGGTAAAGTCAAGTATAAAGATAAAATAATAAATTAAATTAATCTTTATACGTAACTTTACCGAAATAACCAAAGAATAATTCCTGCAGTCACGAAAGCTCCAAATTAAGTTTGATACATTTTTTTTTTATTATTTCAATTCTACGTGACTTTACCGAAAGAACCAAAAAGATGAATCCCTGCAGTCACGAAAGCTTTAAATCAAAATTTAATGTGTTGGGGTTTTTCTTTTGCGTTCTGCAGTCATTGGTGAATGGGCTAAGACGATCAACCAGTGGTGAACCCTGGATTCGAAGCCAGGATCGCAGCTGTGCCAGATGAGTTGGTCCGAGCTCCGAGTCGCCCGGCCCCGCCTCATCGGAGGCGACATTTGAATCCTTAGGGCAATTAGTTGAAGGCGGATCAGAACCAGATTATCAAATAACCCAGCGACTAAAAGTCGGCTGCAGTGCAATAGGCAAACTGAATTAGGTAATGAAAAGGATCATGAATCTTCCTCGAGAATCCACCGTTTAAATCAGTCCACATTTTCAGCCATGGCGTAGATCAAGAAACACCGACGATGACAAGAGAGATGGATGGAACACGAGCTAAATCATGCGCAAATCGCGGAGACGGTCGCCCGCATTTATGCCGGGTGGCGAAAATGAGAAAAAAGAAACACGGATCAGGTATCGAACGCAAATCAAGAGATATCGCATCGACCTACTGATGAAAGCTGTGGGCATGGTCGAGAAGAGTGGCCTTCATCTAGCAGTGGATATACATTGGCTCACAGTGATGATGACGACGATGACGTTGATGATGCTTGATTTGAAGCTTTCGTGACTGCAAGGATTCATATTCTTAGGTTTTTTCGGTAAAGTCACGTAGGTAAAAATTAAAATTAATAAAAGTAAAATAAAATAAAAATCACGTTTCGGAGGCAACACAAGCTTCCACCTGAAGACGGAAGCTTGTGTTGCCTCCGAAACGTCGTGATTTTTATTTTATTTTACTTTTATTAATTTTGATTTTAAATTTTTACCTACGTGACTTAACCGAAAAAACCCAAGAATATGTCGATGATGCCGATGATGATGTCGGCACGAACGCGGCTTTGTCGAGGCGGCAGTGCCAATTGGGTGCTTTAAACGTAAGACTGCGCAGGAAGCACGGCTGCGGGATCTACGCCGTCCGCAGGAACTCTGCGCACCACAGCATCCAATCGTTCTCCGCGACACCGGGGGGCGAGAACAGCAGCTTCAAAAGCCTCGCGCGGAGACGAGCGGCAGAGGTGCAATATCACACCCCCCCCCCCCCACCCCCGAAACTAAGCGGCGCCCTCACAGGCATCGGAAATCAATGAGCAGCCCGGCGGATTTCCCGCTCGGGGGCCCACCTGCGCGCGGAAAGTGCTCCTCCACTTTTAATGTTTGGCCGTCGCGAGCCGACAAAAGCTTTCGCCGCCCCCCCCTCCTCCTCCCGTTCGATTGGATACGCCGCGGCAACGTGGGGGGGTGCGAAGGTGGCGGGATTATCCGGCGTGCCGCCCATCACCCGGTAAGATCCCGGTGTGGGGGGGGGGGGGTGTGGGTGGTGCAGGGGGGTGCAGTCTCAGTCAGCCCAGTCCTCCTCGCCGCCACCGCCGCCTCCGGGACTGCCGCTCCCCCCCGCGACGGCCGGAGGGGGCGGGATGGCGTCGGCCATGCGGGCAAATGCCCCGGACGACGACGACGACGACCCCGCGGCCGTCGAGGCATCCCCGCCACTCGCCTTGGAGCCCGAGATGCCTGCACGGGGGGAGGGCACGGGGGGAGAGGGCACGGGGGGAGAGGGCACGGGGGGGAGGGGTCACGGGGGGGAGGGGCATGGGGGGAGGGGCACGGGGGGAGAGGGCACGGGGGCAGAGGGGCACGTGAGTTCAGGGGGCCGACGGAGCCTGCTCCTCCGCCCCGCTCGCTCGAACAACGGCGTGTCGCGGCCCGGTGACGATCCGCTGCTCGTAGTCACGGTGGCCGTCGAGGTACGGTATAACAATGGGTGTCGCTGCACAGCCCAGCAAGTAGGCTGTTTAGACGAAGATCGGCACGGGTAGAAGTGGTGCGGGGCAGACGGGGAGAGGGTCGAGAGCGTCGCAGGCGAACGACCACGGTGCACTCGGTGGTCAAGGGGATCGTAAGAGCGCGACAAATGAGAGGAGTTGGGGCAGAAGACGGGGAGGGGTGGGTGGGGGGGGCAGCAGGGAAGATCAGTGGGGATCACGGGAGGAGGGTGCGTAGGAAAGGGGACGACAAACAGAGCGGCTAGCATGACGCAGGCCTCGCACCGGACACTGCACTACGCTGCACTACGCTGCACTACGCTGCACTACGCTGCACTACACTGCGCTACGCTGCCCCCGGGAGGAACAACCTCAAGTCATCCGGTGTACCCTCGCGGTAAACCGCGCGGGTTTGCGGGCTTACATGGCGCGCAATTTCAAAGCGCTTCACGACGGCGTTGCAATTACGACGGCGTCGCACGTCCACCCCCCCCAACCCACCCGAAAACCGAAACGGAGACAGCCGCATCACCGCCACGTCCCGTTCCCAATCTGCCGCGCGAAAAGGCGCTTCGCCCTCCACAAGGACTGGCGCAAAAGTGGGGGGGTGGGTGGTTCGGTGGGTGGGTGGTTCGGTGGGTGGTTCTGTGGGTGGTGGGTGGGTGGTTCGGCGAGTGGTGGGTGGGTGGTTCGGCGAGTGGTGGGTGGGTGGTTCGGCGAGTGGTGGGTGGGTGGTTCCGTGGGTGGTGGGTGGGTGGTTCGGTGGGTGGTGGGTGGGTGATTCGGTGGGTGGTGGGCGGGTGGTTCGGCGAGTGGTGGGTGGGTGGTTCGGTGGGTGGTGGGCGGGTGGTTCGGTGGGTGGTGGGTGGGTGATTCGGTGGTGGGTGGGTGGTTCGGTGGGTGGTGGGTGGTTCGGTGGGTGGTGGGCGGGTGGTTCGGTGGGTGGTGGGCGGGTGGTTCGGTGGGTGGTGGGTGGGTGATTCGGTGGTGGGTGGGTGGTTCGGTGGGTGGTGGGTGGGTGATTCGGTGGTGGGTGGGTGGTTCGGTGGGTGGTGGGCGGGTGGTTCGGTGGGTGGTGGGCGGGTGGTTCGGTGGGTGGTGGGTGGGTGATTCGGTGGTGGGCGGGTGGTTCGGTGGGTGGTGGGTGGGTGATTCGGTGGGTGGTGGGTGGGTGGTTCGGTGGGTGGTGGGTGGGTGGTTCGGTGGTGGCTGGGTGGTTCGGTGGGTGGTGGGTGGGTGGTTCGGTGGGTGGTGGGTGGGTGATTCGGTGGGTGGTGGGCGGGTGGTTCGGTGGGTGGTGGGTGGGTGAATCGGTGGGTGGTGGGCGGGTGGTTCGGTGGGTGGTGGGTGGGTGGTTCGGTGGGTGGTGGGCGGGTGGTTCGGTGGGTGGTGGGTGGGTGGTTCGGTGGTGGGTGGGTGGTTCGGTGGTGGGTGGGTGGTTCGGTGGGTGGTGGGTGGTTCGGTGGGTGGTGGGTGGGTGGTTCGGTGGGTGGTGGGCGGGTGGTTCGGTGGGTGGTGGGTGGGTGATTCGGTGGGTGGTGGGCGGGTGGTTCTGTGGGTGGTGGGTGGGTGATTCGGTGGGTGGTGGGCGGGTGGTTCGGTGGGTGGTGGGTGGGTGGTTCGGTGGGTGGGTGGTTCGGTGGGTGGTGGGCGGGTGGTTCGGTGGGTGGTGGGTGGGTGGTTCGGTGGTGGGTGGGTGGTTCGGTGGGTGGTGGGTGGGTGGTTCGGTGGGTGGTGGGTGGGTGGTGGGTGGGTGGTGGGTGGGTGGTTCGGTGGGTGGTGGATGGGTGGTTCGGTGGGTGGTTCGGTGGGTGGTGGGTGGGTGGTTCGGTGGGTGGTGGATGGGTGGTTCGGTGGGTGGTTCGGTGGGTGGGGAATTGTGGGTGACCGGGGCTCGTGAATAAAACATGAGGTGTGAGCGAGCGCGCTGGAAAGTTTTTGCCGTCACCACCGTCACCGCCGTCACCGCCGGGGAATAAGAAAGCGGCGAGCGGAGGCGACGGAGCGTGCCGAGTGGCCGTTATGTAAGCGCGCGGATTAGTCCGTAACGGCGTGGCGGAGTGCCGACGATAAAATTATAATGCGAGATTCAATTGGATTTTACAAAACGAGGAGGAGGAGGAGGAGGTTATTTAGATGGGATTGCTCTGGGCTCTGGGTGCCCCCATGCCGGCGGATTGGTTCGCTCATTCCCGACCGCTCGCACCTCAAGCGCATGGATCCCAACGACAAAATACGCACTGGAAGAGGCGGCGTGCGTACGTACGTAGAAGTTCTTTGGCGCGGTACGTAGCCAGCCGTGCTAATCCAAGGTGCGGGGGAAGGACAACAAACTAAACACAAAGAGCAGTTGGTAAGAAATGAGTTTTCAATCTCGATTTGAAAAGCGCACAGCGCTCTCGGTGGCTTCCCAATATCGCGCGTGAAAGTGCAGGGGGGGAGTCAATCTAACAAGTGCGTTCATTTTCACACGCAAAGTGAAAAAGATCCCCCCCCCCCATGTAGCTCCTGACAAGCTTTATCGGGCTGTTTGTGAACGCCTCTGAAGGCTGCGATGGCACAAGACGGGGTGGGTGGCCAGCACCACGTCCGGCAGCCTTTGCCTCCCCAGTGGCGATGTTTACTACACGCCGCACCAGGTGCTCATTTGAGCGGGAGTCGACCTAGGGGAGGCCCATTTTCACAAAGACATACTCTAAGCCAGTGGTCCCCAACCTTTTTGGCACCAGAGACCGGTTTCGTGGAAGACAATTTTTTCACGGACCGGGAGGTGGGGGGGGTCATCATTGGGTCACAGCGACGTTTGTTTTTTACTCATTTTGGCTAGGGCTCACAGCTTGTGGCATTACCAACACTGTGACTGGACTGTGACAAGTGCGCAGTGCGGGAAAGAAGCGCGGACGGAAGTGGTAAATAATAAAATAATGGGGGCGGGCCACGCACGGACTCACCGCTCCCCTACTGTTGTGCGGCCCGGTTCCTAACAACCGGGGGTTGGGGACCCCTGCTCTAAAGGCATGTTTCAAAATGCGGAGGAAAAAAACCAGAGGACCCGGAGAAAAATCCACGCGACCACAGGGAGAACATGCCAACACCAAATGTACAGCAGGCGTCGGGGTCGGGATCGAACCCATGGCCTCCTGTACACCAGGCGAGGTGGTTAACACTTCGGCATCGTTACACAGGGTGGCAGCCGCGATTGTAATGGCGCGCGCGTAGTCACCGGGGAATTGGGTTTTAAAACAAATAACGATCATCTCCGTGTTTCTAAATTGAGTCATGCACGGCAAATTTTGAGAAATCCCATTACGGTAATGTGTTCTTTTTCCTTAGCGTGGCCGTGTTTTTTTTTTCTTCGCGTTGGCGTTCGTGTTCTGAATTTTTTATTACGACTTCCGCGCAGGGTCAGGTTTGAGCTGATCTGGACCTCTGTGAAGAAGAGCTTCATGGGCCATACGTGAGGAGGACACGTGGCACAGTTTGGCGCCGGCTGTCGTCGCTGCGGTCGTGTCGCTAGAGTTCTCTGCGGTGAATAACAATGTCTTCGGAAACGACGGCGCCGCCACTACGCCTCTCAAAATAAAATGAACGCCGTGCCGCTCGCTCGTGCCGAGGTTCAGGAGGCGAACGGCGACACCGACACCCTGCGACGACTTGCAGACTTCTCGGAACGGGAAAGGGTGAATGGGGGGCACACGTTGGGACGTTTGCAATCGTCATCTGGTCCAACACCATGTGAGACTAGGCTCTAAGGAAAGCTGTCTCGGGTGTGGACCAATCAACTTCAAGGACAGTGCATACATTATCAGAGTTGTGTTTTTTGTTTGCATTATGACTGCAGGTATTATGGTCTATGTAAACATGACTCCTTGTAAAAAAGGTGTCAGTTTTGTTGCCAGATAGAAGGGTAAAAAAGCAATTATCATATTTTTTTACTGGCAAATGAGGTTCCAATGGTGTAAATGCTTACCCCGAGCTCTCATACTCTGATGGTGCATTGTCTTTGAGTTGTGCGCCTTTTGGCGTCATCTGGTCCAACCCATGCGAGACTAGGCTCTAAGGAAAGCTGTCTCGGGTGTGGACCAATCAACTTCAAGGACAGTGCATACATTATCAGAGTTGTGTTTTTTGTTTGCATTATGCTGCAGGTATTGTGGTCTATGTAACATGACTCCTTGTAAAAAAGGTGTTCAGTTTTGTTTGCCAGATAGAAGGGTAAAAACAATATCTATTTTTACTGCAAGGAGTCCAATGGTGTAAATGCTTACCCCGTAGCTCTCTACTGATGTGCATTGTCTTTGAGTTGTGCGCCTTTTGGCGTCATCTGGTCCAACCCATGCGAGACTAGGCTCTAAGGAAAGCTGTCTCGGGTGTGGACCAATCAACTTCAAGGACAGTGCATACATTATCAGAGTTGTGTTTTTTGTTTGCATTATGACTGCAGGTATTGTGGTCTATGTAAACATGACTCCTTGTAAAAAAAGGTGTCAGTTTTGTTGCCAGATAGAAGGGTAAAAAAAACAATTATCGTGAGAGTTTGTCGCGGCTGCATCTTTCGGCAATTGCGCGCGTTCAGCGCGGTATCAGAATCAGAATCTTGACTTCGACTGGAGGCATCTGATGAGCTATGAAGCTTTTTTTTTCCACAGATGACCACTATGAGATCACACATCACACCGAAACTCAAATCCCTCCACTGGCTCCCAACCCAATCTGGGATTAAGTTCAAGATGGCACCACTCACCGTTCTCAGTATCCCCTCCAGAATCGCCCCGACTTAACTCTCCCCTCTCACCTCGCTCTAATCCCTTCCTCGCACTCTCCTACGTCTCCCCTCTCGTCTCGTATAATTACGATCCATCCCTAGCACCACAACATGTTGGGTGAGGGAACCTCAGCGGTTCACTCCAAAATGGCATTTTAAAATATCCGTGTCATTTCCCCCAAATTAATTCCCGATTGCGCTATGGGCATCACTGCACGGCACGAGAACGGTGCACGGAAGCGGATACCACAGAGCTGCCTCTGAAACCCCTTTCAACTTGACCTCTGGTCGACAAAGGGGCAGGGGGGGGTGGAGGTACTTTCCCACCCGCACGATACAACCAACATTGATAGTCTTAATTGTTGAACTTTTTTCTTCGTGGTTCTTTCGGTAAAGTCACCAGAGGTGGGACAAAGTCATTGTTATGCAAGTCCAAGTCGAGTCTGAAGTCATCAAATTCATGACTCGAGTCTGACTCGAGTCCAAGTCACATGACTCGAGTCCACACCTCAGAGGTGGGACAAAGTCATTGTTATGCAAGTCCAAGTCGAGTCTGAAGTCATCAAATTCATGACTCGAGTCTGACTCGAGTCCAAGTCACATGACTCGAGTCCACACCTCAGAGGTGGGACAAAGTCATTGTTATGCAAGTCCAAGTCGAGTCTGAAGTCATCAAATTCATGACTCGAGTCTGACTCGAGTCCAAGTCACATGACTCGAGTCCACACCTCTGAAAGTCACGTAGAAAGGGAAATAATAAAATAAATAAAATAAAACATAAAATAATTCTCACGACGTGTCGGCCACAACGCAAGCAGCCGTCCGCAGGTGAAGAACAGGTCTGGACGGAAAGACAGCATCTGAATGAAACACCACCAGGCTTGGAAGCGTATATTTAAGCTGGGTTGTTGAACTTTTTTCGCTCCGTACGTAGCCAAACGTGCTCATCGGGGGTGAGGGCGAGACCTGGACTCGATCCCATTTGAGCTCGGCATCAAATTTGGCGCGACGGATTTTTTTGCGCACGCGTTGGTGTGACCGGTCCCGGTCGATCGCCAACTCACTCGCGGCGCTTGAGAACCCCGTCGAAGTACGTGCAGTGGGCTGAAGAAGCACGGATTTGACCCCAGGACTCTGCCCTCTGAGCCACCCAATCACGCTCTTCTCCAGTGCCACGGTGAGCCGCTTGCCGGCTGATTGGTCGGGAGAGGGGGAGGGTAGCTCTCGCATCGCTCGCTCGCTCGCTCACCTTTACGACGCAATTGGAGCTTGTTAAAGAGGTCGGACATCAGGTCACCTCCCGCCGCCACGCCAGACGCTGCACACGGCAGGCATATGCACACATGGACACACACAAACATCCCCCCGCAGAGCTTTTAACAGACTGCTGGGGCAAGCGCTGTCAGCGAGCAGCTATGAAGGCCGGCACGGCACACGAAGGGGGTTGGTGGCCAGCAACACTCGTGACCTCCTTTGCTTCCCGAGTGGCGATGTTTACACATCGCACCAGAGTCGACCTAGGGGAGGCCCAGGACTTGTTCCGCACAGACCCGATGGACACACAGACAAAGACAAAAGATCCCCCGTGTCACATTAACAGATTATCGGGGCTGCTAGCGAGCACCTATGACAGACATACACACACAAAAACCGATGAGCCCTGTGCAGTGGTCACCACTGGAATAAGGTGACTGCCAAATAACAGAGAGACAGAGAGCCAGTGAGAGATACGAGACATACAGCGAGAGAGCCAGCGAGAGAGACAGACAGAGAGAAAGAGAGAGAGAGCCAGTAAGAGATACGAGACAGACAGAGAGACAGTGAGAGATGCTTGCAGGTGGCCGTCACGGCCCACTACCCTCATTTTGGCGACGGTGCCCGCCACGCATGCAGTACCCAGAAACCTCCACCAAGCGGCAGCAGCGGCCCGGCTTCGTGACAAACCTCTCTCTCTTTCTAGCCCTCTTGCTCTTTCTCGCTATCTCGCCCTCTCTCTCTCACTCTCTCTCTTGCGCTCTCGCTCTCTCACTCTCTATCTCACTATCTCGCTCTCTCTCGCACGCTCTCTCTCTCTTGAGCTCTATCTCGCTCTCTCTCTCTCGCTTCGGGCGCGTTCAGCGCCACGATCCAACGCGATCGAGCGCAGGTGGCGCGCTTCCGCACGAGCTCGACGACAACGACGCCGCCGCCGCGCCCTTCGCCAGTGTCAACGCGCCGTCGCGAGCCGTTGGTGACGACGTTTTAAAATCGGTCGAGGGCCACTGTTCGTATGTCTCCTCCGCGACACCCTCGGGGTGAAACTCGCAAATCTCGCTCAGTGAACGCCGACGACCGGGATGTGCTCCTCGTCAACGCTTTGCCGACAGTCCGAGCAAAGGGCCCTCCCCGTTCGTCTTGTTGCCTGGGCCCGCCCCGGGCTGCCGAGATTGATGTTCGCTGGCCTGAGCTGCGGCGGCCAGAGAGAGGGACTGCGGGGGGCATGACACCACGAGTAAGATGAGCCAACAGTAAAGAGGCAAAACGCTGCGTGGCTCTTCGCACCTTATCCGTAATGGCCTGGCAAGAAAATCGTACAGGAAGTCCGCGCCGAGGAAGGGGATGGGAGAGATGGAAGCAGCTCGCGTGAAGGTCCTGGGTGGATTGTCACGTTGCCGGATCGCGGGAGACGGCCGGTGGCTTGACAGGTGGCTTCATTCGGCAGTAGCTAGCTCGTGGCCGACGACGATGATTATGATGATGACAATGATGATGATGACGATGGCAAAGATGAGCGATTCATTCCCGGTCTCTCCCGGGCGTTTCGACGAGTTGTCCCGATTCAGGGTTGCTATTAGATTCAAGGTTCGATGAAAATGTTTTGCTACGTTGCGATAAAAGTAGCAGCGGACACTCTCGTGGTGCAGAAAATAAGAGAGGGGTGGAGCGGTGGGGCAGTGGCCACCCACAAGCATGGCAATGGAGGTGAAGAGGCAGGAGTTAGAGGTGCAGCCCTGCAATGGCTTGCTCGAGCCACCGCTGGTAGAAGGGCCAGCAGTGGCATTGAAGGAGCCATACTGTTTTGTTCTTTTGGTAAAGTCACGTAGGTGAAAATAAATAAATAAAATGAAAAAAAAAATAGAAATAACTACATTTTGTCCTCACCTGATGACGGACGCTTGTGTTGCGCCCGAAACGTCGTGATTTAATTAAGTTTTTTCTATTTTTATTCTTTATTTTTATTCTTATCTTTTATTTTAAAAAAATATTTTCTTTTTTTTTTCACCTACGTGACTTTACCGAAAGAACCAAACAGTATGGATCCTTGCAGTCACAAAAACTTCAAATCTAGAATTGAAGGAACCTTCGTAACAAACAAACAAAAAGAGCCTTGAGACTTGACGAATCTCTCCCGGATAGACAATCTGCATCATCATCATCATCACGATCCACGGGCAGATAGCCAGGAGGTGTCCCACTGCACATTTCATCATTTATCTTCTTGGTTCTTTCGGTAAAGTCACGTAGAAGGAAAATAATAAAGTAATAAAATAAAATATAATAAAATCATTCTCACGACGTTTCGGCCACAACGCAAGCAGCCGTCCTCAGGTGGAGAACAGGTCTGTCGAGAAGACAGTCTGAATGGCACGCCCCAGGCTTGGAGCGACTATTTAAGCTGGGATGGAGGGGTGAAGAGCGTCTTGACAAAATAATTTCCATATCAATAGGAATTTAGCATATTTATGGTAAATGCAGATATGCGATTAGTACTACTTGTGAAGTGCGTAGGAGGTTTGGCGAGGGGTATAAAGTCATTATGCCCGTGCATTATGCAGGATTAGCAGTATCAAAGGGAGGGAGTAAGGTTAGAATTAATAAAGGGAAGGAATGTTAATAATATAAAATTTCATCTTTTGTTTCCACTTTCCTCCGTCTTGCGCCAATATGCTCAGGTGGTGACACATCTTTCTGGCACAAGCCATTTCTCTGCCATGTCTTTCTTCTCTTTCCCGCACAACGCCACTTTACAGTGAGGGAAATAAGTATTTGATCCCCTGCTCCTAATCTCAGCTCGTTGCCTGTATAAAAGACATCTGGGAGCCAGAAATCTTTCTGATTGAGAGGGGGTCAAATACTTATTTCCCTCTTTAAAATGCAAATCAATTTATACAATTTTTGACATGCGTTTTTCTGGATTTTGTTGTTGTTATTCTGTCTCTCACTGTTCAAATAAACCTACCATTAAAATTATAGACTGATAATTTCTTTGTCAGTGGCCAAACGTACAAAATCAGCAGGGGATCAAATATTTTTTTCCCTCACTGCTGTTGCCCATCACACACACACGTGCCCAAACAAACGATATCTTTGCAGCAGCCTCGCGTTCAGACGCTCCATACACCAGAGGTGCGTTCCCCCCGTCAGCGTTGGCTCGGATGTACTATTATTCTTTTCCAACGTGCCATCTCTGCTAATTATACCTGACCCGGCCCCCACCTGTGTCTCTAGGACAGACAGCGCGCAAATTAGGAAAATCTCTTAACAAGACGGGACCAGGAGCCATCTGTCGTGCCGGGGAGAAACCGACAGGGGGGGGGCATACCGCGTGTTTTCTGGAATGCAAAATAAAAGTGTGAAATAAAACTGGCACGTAATTTGATTCGCGTCAAATGCTGGCGTTGAGGGAGCGTGCCAAGCCCCGCCTGCGCCGTCGATCAACGCGTCGTGAATGAAGCGACGCTTGAATTCAATAACCGAATACACTGCTCAACAACAACAACAAAAAACATTTTTTTCTGGCCTCGACTTTTGCAGCTGTTTTAGACTAATTTCAGGGTGCCGATTCCAAATCTGATCTCAGATTTGCTCTATCACATCTCATTCTTATGCTATCGGCATACCCCATTTTCATTGATTTTACCCGAAATTCACTCTGTCATTTATGATTGCAAGTTGTTGCGAGTCAGTGACTGATTTAGTGTTAAAATATGGTGCTGTATGTTTAGGATAGTGCGTTTATAATATAATTTTATGTAGACATCCACATTAATTCAATATTTTTCTTCTGCAGTTTTTATTGAAAATGCAATATTTAAATATCTCAAAAACCTGATGTGATAGACAAAAAAAACTGATGCCAGATTTGGAATCAGCACCCCAAAATTACCTTAAAACCGTTGGAATACCTTATGCCAGAAAAAGTGTGTTGACCAGTGATATCACCGCAGCAACGCTTATAAAAATTATTTCATAGTCGTACAAAAAACTCATTACGCGCTCTGTGCGTGCGTGGACGTTTTCGCGGCCCTTTTGCAAATCCACCGCCAGATGACGGCCTCTGTGCCCACGCCGTGCGGGTCGTGGGGGTGAGTCAACCTCGACAGGCTTGCCAGTAAGGGCTGAGCCTGGATTGCCGGTGTGCTGTACTAGTGTAGTGCCATAAGAGGAGAGGGGCTGCTGGGGGCTCTGGGACCCTAGACAGATAAGCCCTCGGCGCCAAGCGCTGAGATCCCAGACAACCCAGACAGTTAAGCCCCTTGGCGCCACCAACGGGGGGGGCTGTGTGTGCTCTGTGGGATATCTGGGGGTGCACACAACCCCACCCCTCGTTGGGGACGAGGTATAAAAGGGCAGCTCCCTGGCCGATCGGGGCCAGTCGCAGCTCAAGACCCAAGACCCGCCAGCCAGCCAGCTTAGGACCCTGGACTCCCTCGTCCCGCTTGTCCTTGTAAGGGCCGGGACGCTGTGAGGGCCAGTGGTGGGACTCTGGGACTCCCGGCTCTACGTCCTTGTAAGGGCGAGTTCCGAGGAAGCCAGAGTCCAGACCCGCACCTTGGCTGGGACGGGTCAGGTAGCCTCCCCTAGGGTAATTGTAGCCGGAGGACCCCAGAGCGTATCTAGGCTGTGTACCTAGGCTGTGTACCTAGGCTGTGTACCTAGGCTGTAACAGAGTATCAGGACTGTTGGAGTGTTGTATTGTAATAAAGAAGTTACCTCTACAAGTGTCTCCAGAACCCATTACACTGTAACGAATTGGCCACGTTCTTGACTTAAAGCTTTCGTGACTGCAGGAATTCATATCCTTTTGGTCTTTCGGTAAAGTCACGTAGATAGGTTCAAAGAAAAAAACAGAAACTACGACGTTTCGATCGCAACTTCGTAGTTTTTGTTCTGTTCTTTTAACCATTCTACGTGACTTTACCCAAAGACCCAAAGGATACGGCCACATTCTGTTTACATAACACAACCCTACTGATTGGCTATCGGGTGGTGGCGGGTTTAACGACACATATTACCCAAACAAAAACTACATTACAGATGATATTGGTTGTGAAAACCTACTACAGTAGGTGTTAAACTGAAGGTTGGCGAAGGTGGGGGAGGTTTGGGGAGAGTAGACGCGGGAGCATAGAAGTACAGGGCAACTATGGATTTTGTTGCGTGTGCCCCGCTGATACCCACCACCGAGTCCCGGCAGCCCCTCTCTCGCAAGCCGTGAATGGTGGTCGCCCATCCAAGGGCAATCCAGGCTCAAGCCTGCTTAGCTTGGCCTCCGAGCTCTGACAAAATCGGGCGCATTGCGCACCTACGATTGGCACGGCTGGCTACGTACGGTGCGAAAGAAGTTCAACATGCATACAGGTGCGCTTCTACGGCCGTCTGGAACGCTCTTCCTTCCGATATTAGCAAGCCACTGGAGTTATGCACTTTGAAATCATCGGAATTTTAAAACTCATTTATTTACAAGTGCTCTTTGTGTTTAGTTTTCTGTGCTTCGCCCCCCCCCCCAACACACGTCCGGATGGTTACGTAGAGTGCGAAAGAAGTTCAGCATACACATTCTAGTTTGACACGTAGGCTTTCGCGACCAATATTATTCGTAAAAAAAAACGTTGATTATGAATACACATTCTAGGTGATACTGCAGCAATGGGTTGGCGGCAATGATGGACACCCGTGATGGAAGACCTTGAAGAGAAGTGTTCGGTGGATAGCACGGGGGAGATGTAGACATCACAACCACGTGAGCCTGAACACGCGGACCAAACTTAACGACTCTCTCCCTCTCTCCGTTCGTCTTCTTTCGTACGGCTGACGTATACACCTTCTTGGTTCTTTCGGTAAAGTCACGTAGAAGGGAAGTAATAAAATAATAAAAATAAAACATAATAAAATAATTCTCACGACGTTTCGGCTACAACGCAAGCAGCCGTCTTCAGGTGAAGAATGAGACACTGCCAAGCTTGGAGCGTATCTATAAGCTGGGTTGATGTATACACGCCGAGCAAACGACGACAATTTCACATTCAGGTGGCCAAGCCCAGGTAACCGCGTCAGGAGACAGCGGAGGAGTAGTGCATCATCGCCGTGACGTCTCCTTCCTATGTGTGGATCGGGGCACTGCGTCGTTCCACGTCCCTCTCTCTCTCTCTAATTGATGCACACAGCGTTGAGACGCTGTCCGCCCGTCCTCGCGGCCCTGGCTCGCGATGGTTAAGCGTCTTGCACACATCGCAGCGGCTTCAATTAGCAAGCGGGGAGCAAATGGCACCGTCTCGGATCGATACCGTTGCATTATTCGTCTTCAACGCACACGACCTTTTCAAGACATCGATCGACCCACCTACCCCCCCACTTCCCCCACCACCCCCCTCTCCGGGGGCATCATCCGCTTCTCTATCCTGCCCGCCCCCCCATCCTCCCACAACCCCCCAGCTTCGACAGCACACGTCCTAACAACTGAGGGGTGTAATCGCTCACGAAGGAAGGAAGGAGCGAGAGAGAGAGAACGGATAGCGATGGTGGACGGGAGAGAGGCAACAGGGCGGGGCGTGTCGACGGCCGTTGCCGCCGTTGCTGCCCGCGCGGTCAACTCGTTTCTCTGGGACCTCCTTTTGTGTTCAGTTTGTTGCCCTTACCCCGTGCGGTGTGAAAAAATTCAACGTCGATACATACAGCCGAGGTAAGAGCGAGAGGAAGTCCACTCAGGCGGCGATGGGGACACGTCGGTTAATGGTTAGGGGCCGAGTCAACCCCGGTGAGGCCCATGCCCTTCCCACGCACCACCGATAAGCACGGTTGGCTACGTACGTGTGTGCGTACGTACATACGTACGCACGGTTAGCGGAGATGCGCCGGTCCGTGAGCCAAAGTGGTTCTCATTCGAGCGGCGGAAAGTGGCGCAGCGGTAGTGCCCGTGCCTCGAAGGCAGCTTGGGGCCTGGGTTCGGTTCCCCGCCTGGAGCGCCCCTCTCTGTGTGGAGGTTTGTATGTTCTTCCCCTGCTCTGTCCGGGTTTCCTCCGGCGTCTCCAAGCTCCCTCCCCGGTTCTCCGGTTTCCTCCCATAGCGAGTAACATGCGACGGGATTGGTGTCACGCAACCACGCAACCATCACAATGTAGCAGGACCCTCCTTGAAATCAGTCTTCGGACTCGGTGTGGTTTTCCTGGGTAAATACGTTTATTATTATTATAATCATATTCCTCCACATTCCCTCGATGAAACATGTACGTGTAACTGAAAACCAGCAGCGGTGCCTGTTATTTGTCCGTTTCTGAATATTATTCTGCATTAAGTCAAATCGTCTGGGACAGCTCAAATCGGTGTGGGCAAACTATTGTTGCTATTCGTGACCCCCAGCCACAGCCCCCCCCAGGGCGACTGCCCCGGGCCCCGCACTTTGGCGACCCCCCCCCCCCCCGCCGCGGCTTGACGTCACCGTGTCAGATGTAATACTTGTGGTTTAGCTTGAAAGCAATCGGGGGGGCGGGTTACACCGTGTGCGATTCGTCTCGGGATCCACAACCCACCACTCCCTCCCCACCTACGGACGGCTCTACCCGCAGCCAGTGTCAGAAACGTCCCCAGATTCTTAACGGCGTTGGCTGATCTCCGTGATGGCACCACGGCCGCTATTGACTCCCCCACAAAGCGGAATTCATTGAATCTATCCCTCGAGCGACACCGGACCCAGTCAATACCCCAAACCGGGATTTTAAACTCGAAACCTCTCAGCAGTGAGTTACGCACTCTAATCACATCGCTCTCCAGCCGCGCGCTATTACCGTTAAAGCCGCGCTACCATCGTTCACATTGAACACGTGCACGGGACCTCTCGCCAATTCGCTGCTAGGAGTTCACTGACCGCACTTCACCACGTTGGTCAGCGAGGGTTGGCGAAGGCGGACGCCATAGTGCAAAGGAGTGCAATTCAACAACCGCCCCAAACATAGCTCCATCACAGCAGCCTCTGACACCTGTTACGCATGGCTGGTGGCCCATCCGAGCACCGTTAAAGTATCGGTGCCAGGAAGATGTTGGCCCACTGCTTGAGCAAGTTCGCACACGACACGGGAAAGTGGAAATAAATGACGAAATGCGCAGCGGACGCCTACGGGCTATCTGCCCGTGGATCGTGATGATGATGACGACGGCGGTGGTGATACATTTCCACTTGATAAGCCACTTCACTTCGTCGAGTCGTCGTTTGTGGCCGAGTCGATTCTGACAAAGCGCTACGTAGCTCTGAGTGGGCCTTACCTGGTGAAATAAGAATGGTGGCATCGTGTACGTATGTGTAGCATCACTACCGTGTACGCACGCACATGTGTCACGTCACCGTGCGGGGGAGGTCTACACACACACATGACGTCATCCCGGCTGGAGGCGGGAATGACGTCAGGGCCGATTCTGGACTCGGGAGGTGCTGTGAGGTCGTGGCACTCTCTGTGATCCCGGCTGGACACGTGACCGGATCCCAGTGGGGGCCGGGGGCCCAGGGGGGCATCGGGAGGCACGTGGACAGCAGGGGGGGGGGGGGAGCTTCGAGAGGGTTCTAGAAGGGAGGCGTGGCCGGGGTGGGGCCCGGGGCACGCCGAGGCCCATATCAGCAGCCTCCTCACGAGGTTCGGGGCTGCCCGTGCCAAGAATGAAGACGCATCGTGAAGACGCCAAGAAGAGTCAAGGCCTCCAGTCAGCGGACCTGCCAGTAGCCCACCTGGCTGGGTCCCGCTAGAGTATCTGAGAGAGGAGTGTGTGTGTGTTAGCCGGAGTAGGGCGGTGGTCACCACCCTTTGTGGAATGTAAGAGATAACTGTTGTGTCCAGTAAGAAATAAGTGTTGCCTCCCAAGAAGTTGTGTGTGCCTAAATTCGAACTCACTACGTATGTGTAGTGACATATGACGTCACTACTGTGTCAGCCCGTACGAGGGCTGGGGGCCACAAGGGGGTGCCTGGGGGGTCACGTGGTGGAGGGACCCAGACCTTCCCGTGAGGTGGGGGAAGGGAGGCGTGGCCTGGGCAGAGCCGGCCACGCCGTAGCGGATATAAGCGTGGTGTGAACGCAGAGCGAGGCTGTTGTACTGTACTCCGAAGTGAAGACGACATCATCGGTCGTCAAGTCCCGGGTTGTCGTCCTGGGCCAGGCAGGCCGCAGCCTGCCTGGTCCAGTCTGTGTCGTGTTCCAGAGTGATTAGTGAGTTGAGGAAGGTGGTCACCACCTCATGTACAGTGTTATATTAATTCTAGATTTGAAGCTTTCGTGACTGCAAGGATTCATATTCTTAGGTTTTTTTCCGGTAAAGTCACGTAGGTAAAAAATTAAAATTAATAAAAGTAAAATAAAAAATAAAATAAAAAAATAATCACGACGTTTCGGAGGCAACACAAGCGTCCGTCTTCAGGTGGAACCGTCACAGCACGATAGCTGTACTTTAATCAATTTAAATTTTTTACCTACGTGACTTTACCGAAAAAACCTAAGATTAGTGTTATATTACTTACCGTTTAATAAATAGTGTTGCCTCCAAGCTGTGTGTGTGTGTGTGTGCACCTAATTCGAACCCACTACGTATGTATGGATGCATTAAATTTCGATTTAAAGCTTTCGTGACTGCAGGGATTCATCTTCTTGGTTCTTTCGGTAAAGTCACGTAGAAGGGAAGTAATAAAATAATAAAAATAAAACATAATATTATTACTTCCCTTCTACGTGACTTTACCGAAAGAACCAAGAAAATATGGATGCATTCTCGAACTTATTTTGTGTAGCAGCGGAGGAGCCACTGGTCGTACCTGACTGTTCTTTCTGCTTCTTCTTCTCGAACTTGCGCTCCTTCACCTTGCGCAGGGACGTCTTGCCACCGGCCTGGCGGATCGACTCCAGCAGGTTGGCCCGGTTCCCCGAGGGCTGCGCTATCTCGCTCGGGGCGCCCTGCAAAACCCCTGCGGAAAAGAAGACAAGTGGGCCCTTAACCTTGTGAAATGAAAAAATAATTGTTTCTTATTTAGGGGCGATGTTGCCGTGCCCAATCCCGATCGAGCGATGTGCCCGCGTCATTTTCAAATCCGGCAAAAAAACTTACAACGTGACGTCGTTGGGCAAGGGCGGGGCCGATTGGCGTGTGGCGACGTCACGTTCTACGTTTTTTGCCGGGTTTGAAAATGACGCGGGCAAATCGCTCGATCGGGATTAGGCGCAGCAACATCGCCCCCCCTGAACTCCGAACTGTTTTCTTTTTGCATTCTGCAAGGTGAAAGGCCCACCGCGAAAGCAAAGATGGCACCGCACCTCACGATTACGACCGCACCGATTTTACCGAGGGCGGGGTTCCCTGCCGGATTCGAACCGCAAACCCAATGCAAACAAACGGGGGAAACGTACTTATTTGAGGCCGAGTCGACCTAGGGGAGGCACAGGACCGGTTGAGATAATCGTCACTGGGTGTTGGCCGTGAGCGGGAATCGAACCCGGGTCGCCAGGTTCATAGCGCAGCGCGCTAACCGCTACACACATGAAAGTACACACGCGTGCACACACACACACACACGCACGTGCGCGCATGACCCTGGAAGTTTATTAACATGTGTTGTGCTCTCGAGGTGTCTAGGTGGCTAAGTGGTCAGGGCGATGCGATGGGAACCTGGGTGTCGGCCACCTGTGATTCAATCGGACTCCTGCAGCGCAGTGGAGTTGATGTTCACAGGGTTGGCACAACAACAACAACAGCAGCAACAACAACAGCAACAACAACAACAGCAGCAACAACAACAATACCCTTCACGTTCAAATGTGGCGCTGGTAAATAACAAAGTTGGCCTAAATTCCAGTTCTGAAAATTTTAAATATTTGTTTTACTGCCATGGAAATATTACTCGAATTGCTGCCCCCTACCGTGCTGACCAGAGGGTAACAAGGAATATGAAGGGATGTGAGATTTTAGCACGATGTAAGACCGAAACTGGAGGATTTCTCCACAACTGTGGCTGTCCGCCCCGATGATATTGGTTGCAATTACTGGCGAACCGTCACGGTCCTCAAATTGTAAATGTTGTGGGTTGATTCTCCAACACGTCGGTGTGCTGAACGAGTGACGAATTAAATTTTTTTTTAAAGTGACAAACCTTACTAATTGGCTGTGTCACGTGGTTCCGGGTTTAACGACACATTTATACATCTTCGCGGTCTCACCCAAAAACCTCTTATTATATCCGCTTATGTGGGCCGCTCTCGAACGCAAAGTGTCGCACTGCGTTGGGAGTGCAACGGATTCGATGATTTATCATCTCGCCGACACGATCGGGATAAAATCGTGAAGAGAAAAAGATATTTACCAAACGGACAGACAGACAGAGAGAAACCCGTGCGCTCTCACCAAACAGGAAGGGTAACACAGCAGCAAGGAACTGGGCAGTCTCACTGCATCGCTTGCCACCGCACGGCTCGGTCGATTCCTCGATAGGATGAAACGTCGGCGGAGCACAGAGAGCAGGCTCTGTCATGTGACGTCCAGGGTCAAGATGGAGCCGAGACCTATCGTTTTATTTGCCGCTCTTCGGTCAATAACGGCGCAAATTACACGAACGTTTTCTCTCCGCCCCCCCCCCCCACACCCAAGCGAACAAACGTGAGGTTACAAACGAGGACCCAAAACGTTATCGCGATAAAAGTTATCGACGGAGCTTGAGAGCTCGTGATGCCACTTTCACAACAATAAAAAATTGCCATTAACGATCGTAAATTTAGACGTGTGGTACAGCATCGCTCGGGCGACAAGAGGTCGCGCGGCGGTTGAGAGTGCCGTGCTGAGAACCCGATGACCCGAGTTCGATTCGCGGCGCCACTGCTGCCGTCAGGGTCAACGTGATATTTGAAGTGGTCCCTTATCTTGCTCCCTTGAGCAGCCCAGCCTAACCAGCATGGTTAAGCACGGTCGATCAATCCGGTTGGGGGTAGACGTTCATCCAGCAGTAGATTTTAAAACGGCTGCAAATTGTTACTATTATAGGGCCACCATGGTGGCGAGATGTTGAATACCTTGCCTGGTATACGGGAGGTCGTGGGTTTAATTCTAACCCTGATGACGCCTGCTGTATATTTGTAGTTTACATGTCTCTCTCTCAGTTGTGGCGTAGATTTTCGTCCGGGCCCTGCACTTTTTCCCTCCACATTTAGAATCAACGTGCGTTTCGAGTATTTGGTTGCGATACATTTCCACGTGATAAGCCACTTTGGTTGAGCTGACATTTGTGCCCACGTCGCTCAGCTGGACCCTATCTGGTGAGATAAAAAAAGCTTATAGTTTTATAAACATACATTATTTTTTTTACTCGTAATCATCGGTTAAAAAAAAAAAAACCCAAAAGGAATTAGCTCCTAACCTGTGGCCAGACGAGATGTATTGATGGCTTTGCACAAGCAGAGATGGATGGCCTAATCTCGCAACGCCGGGCGGCTTGCAGGAAATCCCACGCTGTTGCTGCTGCTGCTGCTGCTCCTAGCCGGAGCGCTCGTGACTCAAAACGCCTCGCGAGCTCCAAGCTCAGCCGACCGCGACAGATTGATGGAGTTGGGGGCGGCGTGGGGGGGGGGGGTGGTGTAAAACAGATCGAAATTCCCTCCACCGACGCGTGACGCCGGCAAAACTTCTTATTAGGACGCGGCACGCGCAGAGAGAGATCGACAGAAAGAGGGCGGCACTCGCGACGCGCTTGCGCGTGGCGCTTGCGAGGGCCCCACCGAGCGAACAGCGCCCCCCCCCCCCCGCCCGCCCGCACCCCCGCAACTTTGTGACTCGATGAATTAGAATCCACTTAGTTGGGCGCGCGGAATGCGCTCCCGCGATTGTTCGCAGGGCGCCCCAGGGCACGCGCGCGCGTGCAACGAGATAGCGAACTTTGCTTCTTCAAAAGCAGCTTTAACTCATCCAATCGCAATGCTCTCGCCACAGGTGAGCCACGGGGGGGGGGGGGGGGGGAGTGCAAGGTGGGAGAAACGAGGAACAGGGGGGGGGGGATGGACGGGGACTCACGATTCACAGATAAATGTGAGCCCGCATCTAAGGGGCAATTTCCACCCTTTATCTGCACCTGGAACGACATCAACCGCTGTCTAATGCGCGCCAAACAAATAAGTGCCGTTTTTCAAAGCGCAAACACCCATGCGCTCGAATTATTGACCTCATCTCGAGAGTAATCTGGTGGTGTGAAGGTTCGGGGGCTTTTTCTAACCCCCCCCCCCCCCTAACCACCCCCCCCCCCACCAGCCTTGTTTCCCACAGAGGCTTTTAGAGAGGCTGGTAATTACACCGAAGGACAAAAAGCATTGATTCTGATTCCTGGCACGGAACGCAGGGGCCCCCGTACCGTGGACGGACGGACGGACTTGACCGCCTGCCTAGCTCCGAGAGAACGCGATCGCAGGCACACCGAGGAGCCGCCGAGGGAAACGAAACGGCGCCGCTAACCCTAAGGGCTCGGGGTCGGTCAGGAAGGGTGGCGGGACAGACGGATAATAATCCACAGCCCCTGGTCAATCCGCTGCTGGATGAAGGCCACCTCGGGGTTTTTAACCGTACTTCCCCACGTTGGTAAGTACCGGTTGGCGGAGGCGGAGAGGACATGTATGGATGCTGAACGTCTTTCGCACCACACGTAGTCAACCGCGCTAATCGGAGGTGGACTGTGCATGGAGGTACAGTCGACAACCGGTTCTCGCCGATGCGGCCGATGACGTCACCTCCCGTCCGGCGGCACACACGCGCGGGGACGTCGGGGAACAGGGGTGGGGTGGGACTTGCAAACGATTTCCGTGCGATCGTATCGGTCGAGCGACCGAACCGATCTAGTGACTAGCCGGCAGTCGGCCAGCGAGACCGTAGAGGCGCCCTCAGGCCTCTCTCTCCCTCGTCCGCTCCCGTGTCGTACCGAGCGCCGGCTGAGGGACGTCTGTGCCGGAAGCCGGGCCGGAGAGCGGCGGTGGAGGCGGCGGTGGGGGCGGCGGAGGCGGTGGGCCCGGCAGACCGCCGCCGGCCATTCCGGGCGAGGGGCCCGGTGGGAGCATCCCGGACGGAGGCCCCGGGGGAGGAGGAGGTGGAGGAGGCGGCGGAGGCGGAGGGGGTGCAGCCCCGGAGGGAACCGGCAGCAGCAGGCCATCGCCTGTCGCCACACGAAGACGGAGGAAACAAAACAACAAACCGAGGGAGTTGAAGCGTACGCACGCGTGGGCTCTGGCTCGCGCGTGGTGTGTGAACCCTGCAGCCACTGGGGGGGATTGAATTTGCCACGATGGCAAAAGTAACAAATTGATCAATCGCCAAACTAATGGGATCAACAGGTGGGGGGAGGGGTGAGGGGGGGTTGTGATTTGTTGCATAATGTCCAATGGTGATCTTGCGGTGGTGGCCGCGGTGGGGGTGACGATAATAGTGGTGGTGGTAAAGGTGGTGGTGGTGGTGATGGTGGTGATGGTAGTGGTGGTGGTCGCTAAAATACAACAAGTTGGCACAGAAGGGGGCACAGCCGGTGCATCTGCCAGTCATCTCAATCAGTCAACCCATGGCACCTGGGTCTGTCCCGTGACCTCCTATCAACGAGCCATCCACATTTCACAGGGCCTCAGAGTGCACCTGGCCTGGCACAAGTGCCCTGGTGACGTCATCGCCACTTAGTGGCACATGGCGGCTGTTGTTGTTGTTGTTGGCGGTAGTCGCGGTGACAAGATGTTTACTACCTCGCCTAATATACAGGAGTCCGTGGGTTCGATCCCAACACTTACGCATATAATTAGGAGTTTACATGTTTCCCTATTAATTGGTCGCGTAGATTCTTCTCCGGGTCCTGCATATTTAAAATCAACGCATGTTCAAGGGCATTATGGCTGCTACAAATTGTCCACGTGATGATGAGAAACTCCGTTGAGCTATCAAACAAAGAGCGATACAGCTCAGCGGACTTTACCTGGTAAAATAAAAATAGTTTACTTTGAGTCCAGTTGCACGCACGCACACTCCCGTACACGGACGGTAAATAGATAAGCTAAGTGCACGCCGAGGTGGGTAGAATCACGATGGCGGTGGCGGCTGTGGCAGCCGTGCCGACTTCGGTGAGCAACCGTACCGGGCCCCGGCTCAAAGTTGGGCAGTTCAGGGAGACTGGCCGCCGAGATGGCGGAGGGCGCGATGCTGGGGCCCATGTCCAGCGTGTAGGCGAGGTCGTCCGCCACGCCGGGAAGGTCGGGCAGGTACGACGGGACATCGATCTCGGGAACCTGGCCCAGGTCCGGCACGTAGAAGTAGCTCTCCAAGGTCTGAGCGATGGGAGAGGAGAGGTAGGTGCCACGCGGGTTAGGGTCGTGTGTGGTGTTGTTAACGGAAGCATTGCTATCATCGTCTCTATCGTCGGTATCGCCATGGTCACCAGTATTATCATCACTAATGTCATCTTCATCTCCATGGTCACCACTATTATCATCATCATCACCATGGTCACCAGCATTATCGTCACCAATATTATCATCATCATGACAACCACCATTATCAGCACCAATATCGTCATCATTATCACCAAAGCCGTGCCTCCCACTTTTATCATCGATATCGACATCAACATCACCACCACCACCACCACCATCCTAACCATCATCAACACCGCAATTATTGTGATCAGAGGAATTCTCGAAAACATTATTTTGTTCATTCCCGGATGTTTATCTTGACCGTGCTATCAGTGCCGGATCAGGAGACAGAGGATCCGCTTCGATATTTTACGCAGCAGTGCGACATTTGTGCAAGAGCAGAGAACAGCCCACGGATATCACGTAGCTACGCAGCGGTACCCCTCCCACCCGCTCCGCATTCGCTTGTCGCGCGACAGTCAAAACGAAAATGCCTCTGCTCCTCGGGAGTTGGGATTTAGCCACATTCAGCGCGGAAACCAAAACTTTACGTGAAGGCAATTCATCGAGCAGTCACCTGTGACGGGGCTGACACGATAAACCCACGACGCTTGAGAAATCCAGTTAAATCGCAGATGTGCGGCTGGAAAATACCGATTCCAGGAATCTCAAGAGGTGCTAGCTCAGCACTCTCAAGCGGTGATTCACTCGGCCACCTCTCACAATCTCCAGCTGAACCATCATCGGTAATCACCGTCATCACAGTAAGCAGCGGGGGGAGGGAGGGCGTGCAGCTTCGACGAGGTCTGGGATGATGAAGGGGCGAACCCAGGAGGGCGGGAAGTTTGTAGCCGAGCACAGCCGCGAAAAAAAGATACAGCGCTTCAAGCGTCCCGTGGAAAATGGAAGGACGTAACGCGAAGGAAGCCGTGCCAAGCGCCGATTCTCTCTACAAATACGCCGGCAATCTCATTCCGTCAGCACTCTGCTGCCAGCGAGCGCAAGATGCGATGGGTGGCTGTTGAAGACGTCAAATGAGACGGTGAATAGGGTCCTATTCACCGTCTCATTTGACGTCTTCGACCGAATCCGAGACACACGGTTTGCCGTGTAATTTGTCGACGGCCCAGTTGGCTAGCGACAGCCAATGGAACGACATTAGCGAGGAACCGGCACAGAAGACCGTGCCTGGCTTGTCTCAAAGAGCATCCCGTCTGCCGGCTCCGCGCACGCAAAGTTTGCACCATCTTGGGGGCAATGGTCTTCACGGGACAACGTTTTGGCTGCTAGCCATCGAACAAAGACGGTTTCATTCTAGATTTGAAGCTTTCGTTATGCAAATGACCGTCGTCACCACTGTGAGCTGAGAGCACGAAGATCGTCCGCCACATCGCAATATCGACCGCGATTTATTTATTTACTCGCTTGCCTTCCTACTGGCGCATTTGCGAATAATTCTGAGATGGCACGTTGGCAGCGGTGCACAAGCACAATGAATGAAAATAGAAACAAAATTAACAAATCCCTCAATACCACTGTGGCCTTAAAATAAAAATAAAACGTGTAACAGGTGACGTTTCGGGCAAATGGTCCTCGTTCAGAGCAATATATCTACGAGCTTTTCATGAGCTGACTTATTTATGAGCTTGCTTACTGTCAAACTAGTAAAACAATTTTAACACTATTTACAATTGTGCCAATAACACCATGACGGAAGGGCGAGGCATCAATTTGGAGAAATTAATTTTACCCGGTGTGCCAGAGAATTGCCCCGTGTAAGTAGATATCACGAACTACTTTTGAAATTCATTGGGGGTGACCATTTCTCTTTACCCACACACACATACACACACGAGGCGGCGCTGATCTTTCTCACACATCCTGCTACAAAGAGAACGTTTGGCCCATGGCGTTTAAACTAAATATAATTCTCAGAGCTAAAATGTAATGACTTTTTTTGCGAGCAGTACCTGCTTTATCAGACTGAGACCATCAACCCCGTTCCACCTGAGAACCTGGGTTTTTAACCACGGGTCGATTGAAACCCAGATTCCAAGAAAAATCTCAGCAGTGTCACTTCAGTGCTCCGACACCTCAACTCCCCGGCCTTCCCATTAAAAAAGTGAACCTCGCAAGTTCAATATATTTTTTTAAAAAGTACATTTCACGACAATGTTAACACCACAACGGCTTGCACTGTCGATCGCTGCCAGTCCCCGGAGCGGGTAAAGGAATGGAGCATGGAGCTCATTATATCTCTGTGGGAAAAAATACAAATCTTGTTGAGCCACGGCGCGAGCCTTCAGTGATTCTCCCGACCGCGAAGCCACTCAGGAAGTTGGCCGCTGTCCCTGCTGTGCAGTCGACACATGCAGGGCCACGTGTGAGGGTGAGTGAGCGAACAAGTGAGTGCGAATGTGAGTTCGAGTGAGCGTGTCTGCACATGAGTGAGCGAGCGAGCGAGCATGCACATGAAAACAAACATCTCAGCGTGCACGTAGGAGCCGAGCGAGCGAGAACGTGAGATCAAGTGAGCGTGTGTGCACACAAACGAGTGAGCGAGTGAACGATTTAATGAGCTTGTCATGGCGAATGTGCGAATGAGAGCGCGAGCATGTATGAAAGTGAGTGAGCGAGTAAGCGAGCTTGGGAGCTTGTGAGCGTGCGTTGCTGAACCGGCAAGAGCCATCGCGCGTTTCCGTGCCACCCCCCCGCCACCCTCTCCGCCACTCCCTTCTCGTACCATGCGCTCCATCTGCTCGCGCTGTGCGATGGAGATGGGCGCCTCCCCGGGTCCATTGTACACCTCGTCCTGCAGAGCCGTGCGTGTCTTGGTGACGGCGCCCGACAGCGGGTCCAGCATCACGTACTTCTTGTACCTGGCGCCACGGCGCGGCGGAACAAATGAGACGCACGAGATGAACGATCCGTGCAAGGTTCCGTTTTCGTTTGAGAACTTTTTTTTCTGGAGATAATTAATTTGGAGCTTTCGTGACTGCAGGAATTACTCTTTGGTTCTTTCGGTAAAGTCACGTATAAAGGCCTATGTATGTCTCTCTCTCTCTCTATGTATCTCTGTGATATCTGTCTCTACTTATATGTCTGTCTATATGTCTCTGGTTCTGTGTTTTATCTCTCTCTCAAATTTAGCATTCTCAGGAAGAACGTAATCAACCACGTAGGGTGTTGACTGTTATGTTATCCGACGCTCTTTTGTATTACATTACATTTCTAAGTATACTAGATTTGTGTTTCTATTTCATTTATACCTGATGATGATTGCTTGTGTTGCAATCGAAACGTCGTATGCTAGTATTTAATTTATTATTTTCTCTTTATACGTGACTTTACCGAAAGAACCAAAGAGTTTTTTCTGGAGTTTGAGTTTACGTGATAACAAAAAAATTTGCCTCGTGGATGATCCCATTTAGCCAAACTCCCGGCTATTCTATCACCGAGATGTATGGTGCGTGAACACAGTAACAACAGAAACAAAAGACAAAAGCATCAATGTTGCAGGGAGCGTGTACAGGGTCCTTTAAGGGAGATATTGCACAACTAACAAGGTATTTGACTTCTCTAAACGAAACGCACCTGAATAAATAAAACAACCCAGTGCAAATGTAACGTCACGGTACGGGTGCACGCGCTCTCGATATTTTAGTCTAACAGCAACCAACACATTGAGCATTTTTAGAAAGAAATAAAACAACACTTCAAATTGCTTCGTACGACAAGATCACCCAGAATGCACCCGATATTTCATCAGCTCTTGCAGGCTGAGCAAGTTTGAAGCCTGGCTGTACGTGGATGAGGCACTGCCGGGGTATATCAGACATCGCTAAGGCTGCATGCTGCAATGGATTTGTGAATCTAATCGTGCCATGAGCTCTGGGCATTACCACTATACGTGCGTGCGTGTGCGCGTGTGGCTTCCCTCTGGGGAGCGGTAGTGTAGGGGGGTTAGCGTGCGACAAACCCGGTGACCCGAGTTCAATACCCGCTCACGGCCAACACTAGTGAGGATGATCCGAAGTGATCCTGGGCCTCCTCTAGGTCGACTCAACCTCAAATGAGTACCTGGTACGGGGTGTAAGCATCGCCACACCACCCCTTCGTGCGCCGTACCGGCCTTCACAGGTGCTTGCCAACTGCACTTGGCCCGACAGTATGTTAAGGCTATATGGGGGATCTTTGTCTATGTTTGTCCCTCTGGCATCCTCCGGTTTCCCACCACACAAAGCCAAACTTTCAAGCGTGGAATTGGCCAAACATCTCAATGCAAGATCCTCCTGAAATATAATTTTTGAGCCTCGTAGATTGCTACGTTGGATAACTAAAGCACATCATTATGATTACAACTCTTTGGCTTTGCATCTTATTTTAAGAGGGTGCTTTCTCAGGCGTGGTTCAATGCTTTTGAATTGTTTTCGATTTCAGGCTTTCCTGGATAATGTAAGGGCATTATTATCACGACTTACAAAATTATACCAGGCACTCAACGCGAAAACTTGAGTCGTTACTTTCATGAAAGTCTCTTAAACCTCACAAAAACACCGCATGCACGTACGTAGCTCTAATTGCCGGGTGAACCAATTATTGCCTTGCGGGAAGTCCGGCTAAGGGGGAGGCCTTCATCACTTCCTCTGGGTACAAATTAATTCGGAGAAAAACCCGGCCAATTATATTCGCCGGGAGGGCCATGCTACTGTCACTTTTACCCAATTAAGCGCGGGTAACTTTAGTTTTGCACGGACCATTTAGTGGAAGTAATGTATGGCGGTGTCCTAATTCGTACGAACCGGCCTACAAAAAACAAGCGACACACGAAGCCGGCCGAGACCGACTGGGAATTGAACTCGAGTCATCAGGTTCTGATTACGGCGCGCTGACCGTGAACGATTGCACGTCTGGCGACACACACGAAGACACCTTTCTCGTATTAAGGCCTTTCACAGACTAGTGGGGCAAGTGCTGTT